>NW_007736641.1:51719-62046 GCF_000696425.1 Galeopterus variegatus
TTGGATCCTATATAGGGATGGCCAGTGCGCTCACTGGCTGAGCATGGTGCAGACAACACCGAGCCAGGGGTTACAATCCCCTTACTGGTTAAAAAAAAAAAAAAGTCCACCATCCATTGGAGAATAGACTGTCGGGGGTGAGATCAAGAGCAGGGAGAAAGCAAAGAGGCCCCTCTGTGATCAGGAGACAGGGCATGCGCCCCGCCTACAGGCGTGGCAGTGGAGCTGGAGATGGGGGCAGGTGGGAGTTAGGAAGGGGAACCAACCTCTGTTGGGAACTCAGCAGGCTGGGAACTCGAGCTGTGCCATTTACTGAGGTGGGAAGTCAGGAAGGAGTGGGTTTGGGGTGGGTGGAGAAGGTTGGATGGGCATCATCAAAAAGCCTGTTTTGGACTTGTTAACTTTGAGATACTTGCAAGAAGTCCAAGTAGAGATGCCAAGCGGGCAGCTGGATGTCTGAGTCCCTGGTGCAGAAGAGAGGCCCTGGCTGAAGATATAAATACGGGAATGCTGTGGGACAGGGTGAGATCATCAAGGGAGAACGCTCAGCTAGGGAAGGGAAGAGGCTCAGAGCAGAGTCCCCAGCATCAGAGGCTGAGCAGAGGAGGGGAACGGAGCCACACGGCCACACTGCAGACCTGAGTAGGTGGCTTCCCTGCTCAAAACCTTCAGTGGCTCTCTACTGCCCTCAGAACAAGGTTAAAATCCTTAGTCCCACACACAGGCCCTGCCTACTTCCCCAGCCTCAAGTCCTTCTTCCCCTTCCTTCCGATCTAGTGAACACCTGGTGAGGCCCCACACCTCAGGCTTTTGCTCAGGCAGTTCCTCCTGCTGGAAGTGCCCCCCATGGGCTGATGCTCTTCTGAAGGACGGCAAACTCTCTACCTCCTGGGCAGACCCGGTGACACCTGTCTCTGAGTTTCTGTAGCCTTCTGGACACACCACACTACCACTGTCTTTCTGGGAGCTACTGGGGTAGGGGGCTGGTCCACTTCTGTGTCATGGTGGGCCTTCAGGCATTCAGCGTCCCTGTGTCACCCAAGAGTCCAAAATGTAGCATCAGAGCTGGGGTGGGCTGAGAACGTCCGACTTAGTCACTTGCAGTTTGAGCCTGGGCTGCTGCTCTGAACGGATGCAGAGGAAGGAGGGTTAAGAGAGAGAGGGGGCGAGCGGGCGTCAGGACGAGGCGGGGGCACACTGAGCATTTGCTGGGCCTCCCACCTGCCACTGCAGCAGGAGGAAAAAAAGACAAAAAGACAAAAATCAGGGAAAAAAGAGCAATCAAGTTCATCTTCCTTCATTATCGCCCTGAGCTCATAACAAGAGACTTTCTTGTGTAGGAAATCAAATGGTGCACTGGAGAGGCGGGGGACTTGGCCTGGAGGATCATGTCAAAGCTCCCACACCCTCCCGAGTCCCTTTTACTCTGTCTTGTGTTTAACGTTACCACCCACAGTCTCCTGCAGAAAGCCCTCTGGCTAAGGGCTAGGGAGGGGCAAAGAGCAACTGGCTCATTTACTGAGCACCTACTATGTGTCGGACACCATGCACTTGGTCAAGGGCACAGACTGGGGTTAGGCAGACCCGGGCTCTGATTCCAGCTCTGCTGCTTGCTACATGGGCTTGGGCAGGCCACTGCATTTGTACATATTTTTTCATTTGCAAAGTAGGGATATTTACACATGCCTGCTAGGCTTTTGTAAGCCTAACTCTGTTTGTAAAGTATTGCTGTTCCCATTTTATGGGCAGGGAAACTGAGGCGCAGAGAGGCCCAGACGGCAGAGCTAGGATGAACAGAGCTGATGTGTAAGAGCATTTCTGCCTCCACGGTGAAGGCCCCTCCCCTGTCCGCGGTGACTCGCGTGTTCTCTTACTTGGTCTTTCAGTCAGTCGGTTGATTCTGGGCCTTAGGTTGGACCCTGGGATTCAAATGTGATTCAGACAAAAGCTCTGCCCTCCGGGGTTGCTCTGGCCTGCGAGTCAGGGCCTCCCACCACTATTTTATACCCCCCTCTTCCCACTCAGAGAAGCCAGGGGCGGGTGGGATGGGGACTCGAGATTGTGCAGGACTCAAATGTGATTCAGACAAAAGCTCTGCCCTCCGGGGTTGCTCTGGCCTGCGAGTCAGGGCCTCCCACCACTATTTTATATCCCCCTCTTCCCACTCAGAGAAGCCAGGGGCGGGTGGGATGGGGACTCGAGATTGTGCAGGAGAAGGTGAGTCTGAGAATTCCTGGCTTACAGCCCCAGTTACTCATTTAGGGACCAGGCAACATGGGTTACCCCTCTGAGCCTCAGTTTCTCCATCTGAAAAATGGTCATAATTACATCTCCCCCAGAAGATAACCAGAGGGCGAGGCTGGAAAGCATTTGTGTGGCCTTGGCATCATCATAGGCAGCCCCAGATCTTTAGCTGAGGTCCATGGAGGGCGTCCCAGGGTTCCATGAACCTGCTGAAATTCTTTGTAAAAGTGTGTTTTTCTGGGGAAGAAGGCTTTGGCTTTCATCAGCTTCTCAAAGGAGTCCCGACCCCCTCATCTCACACTGACCCAGAATCATTGCCTAGTGGGACCAAGCCAATTCCCTGCTTTCCAATGAATGCTGTGTTGAAATAGCACAAAGAGGGCAGACCCAGAAAGCACAGGAATGAGAGGCATCTGGGGATGGTTAGAGACAGCGTGGCTCAAGGCTGCGACCGCGTGCTTGGAGACCAACAGCAAAGCGAGGCACTAGAAAATCACCTTTTGGTGTGGGATCTGGGAGCAAACAACTCCCTCCATGCCAGCGTGGTGGGAGGGAGAACAGGGATGATGCTCCTTCTCAAGCAAAATGCAAAGCAAATTCTTCCAGACATCACGTTCCTTTAGCCATAATTCATCAGTCTCTAGTTTAGAGGAAATTGGATTTCATCTGCCTCCCCACTGACCCTGGGGAAGGCAGTGAAGGCGACAGAGCAGGGCAGAGTTGTTAACACAGATGTCCCCATGTTTGGCCAGAGGGGAAGCAGAAGGAGGGTCTAAGCCACACCCGATGGGGGTCACCAGGGAGTGGGGGCCCAGGCAGAGCAGGCACTCAGGGCCACCTGCCTGGGCATCCACAATAAGATCCATTGTAGAAGCGACCCAAAGCCATTTAGTCTAGTCTGGTGGTCATAAGGCAGGCGACCTAAGATGGGCCCAAAATGCAGACTGTGGCTTGAAATATTAGCTGAATGCAGGAGCCTAACACGTGGCTTCCTCCAGCCAGGCCTCGCAACAGACACCAGCATGCTGCCTGGCCTCTCCAGCTGGAGGTCCTCATAGCTCAGAATCAACACATCTCAAGCCCAACATATCGGTCTTTCTCTTATGATTAGTGTCTTTGTGACTTCTCTAAAAAATTATTTCCTACTCCTAGGCAGTGAAGACATTCTCCTACGTTTCTTCTAGAAGCTTTGTAGCTGTAGCTTTTATGTTTAGGTCTATGAGTCTTTCCAATTTTTTTTTCATCTACTTTCCTTTTTATTGTGGTTAAATCTACATAACATAAAGTGCATTTTAACCATTTTTAAACGTACAGTTCTGTTGTATTAAGTGCATTCACACTGCTGTGCAACCATCACCACCATCTATCTCAGAACTTTTACATCTTCCCAAACTGAAACTCTGTCCCCACTAAACACTAACTCCCTATCCCCGTCCCCCAGGCCCTGGCACCCACCATTCCACTTTCCATCTCTATGCATGTGATACTCTAGGTACCTCATGTAAGGGGAATCATACAACATCCGACCTTTTGTGACTGACTTACTCTACCTAGCATAATGGCTTTAAGGGTCATCCATGTTGTAGCATGAGACGGAATTTCCTTCCTTTTTAAGGCTGATAATACTCATTCCGTTGCTGCCGATCCCCTGCTGCCCTGTTGCCCTACAACCCATTCTCCACACAGCACCCGAGTGATCTTCCTATCACACAAATTGGATCACATCGCTGCCCTGCTCAAAACCTTCCATGACTTCCAGCAAACGCAGAACGAAGTCCAAAGTCCTCACTGGAGTCTGTAAGGCCAGGCCTGGGTACTCTGGCCCTGCCGACACCCCCACCTCTTTATCTCACATACTCTCCGCTCCAGCCTCTCTAGACCTCAGTGTGTCCCACCTGCCATGCCCAGACCTCAGAACAGAGCATCTCTTTTTGCTCAGTTACAGATGAGTAGGAGGTCGGCCTGGGGCTGCTGGGACCCTCCTGAGAAGGAAGATAACACAAATGTGGGCAGAGCTGAGAAAGGAAGACCTCACTTGAACATCGGGACACGGCCACGTCTGAAGCCAACGCTCCCTCTGTTTTTTTTTCCTGTTAGGTTAGCCAATACATTTTTTTTTAGTTAAGCTAACTTGAGTTGGTGCTTATATCACTTGCTTCTGAAGGCCAATTAACTCAACTGGCCACCCCTTCCTCACCCCACCACACCCCTTTTGCTGTCCCTTCAACGAGCCGGCACGTCTCCACCCCAGGGCTCTTGCCCCTGCTGTTTTCTCTGCTGGGACTGCTCCTCCCCAGATGTCCACGTGCCTCACTCCCTCGCCTCACCATTACCTGTTCGAGAGGACGTAGCATCACTCCCTGCCCCCGACTTTGTGTTATTCTAAAAAATAGCACTAATAATCATTACTTATTGTCTGTCTCCCGCCAACAAACTATAAACTCCAATAAGGGCAGAGATTGTGTTCAGCTGACTAACATCGTGATTTGCCTAGGACTGAGGGGTTTCCTGGGATGCAGGACTGTCAGTGCTAAAACTAGGAACGACCCAGGCAAACCAGGGTGAGGTGATCCCCCTAGGCTGCTTCGTTGTTTACTGTAAAATCCCACTGCCCAAATCTGTGCTGGCACCTAGCAGGTGCTCAGTGCACAGCTGAGTGGTGAATGAGGGTGGCCCTGGGCCAGGCGGTGCCTGCAGTCCTTGTGCGCACTGTTCCATTGCATCCTTATAGCAGCCTGGGGGTGGACTCTATTGTGCTCATTTTATGGATGAGGAGCCTGAGGCTTCAGCAGACCAAAGAGCGAAGGCAGCAGGGGAGCTGGGACTGGAACCCAGCTCTGCCACACTTCAGAGGCCAAGCCCCAGTTGCTCTGCAGTGCACGTCTCTCTGTTACTGCCTGAGCCATCTGCCCCTCGGCCTCTGTTGACTAAACAACCACATTTGGGCTGGGAGAAGCTCACCCCTCACCTTGCCCCACCTGGGTGGGTGAGAACTGGCCAAGGGCAGCCCCTTCCTGGCCAGGTTGATAGGAGGAGAGAGGTAGAGACGGGCAGTTCAGGGATTGGGGTTGAGTTGCCCTAGGGCTGAAATCCCAGAGTGGTGGCCATCCCCCTGACCTGTGTGTCCCCAGGGCACCCCCGACCTGGGCCCTACCTGCGCCAGGTCTCCCTGAGGACTTGTCAATCACATCTGCCTTCTCAGCTGGCCCCACTTGACCGCTAGGACTGGGCTGGAGGAAGCCTGCATTCTGCTCACCCACAGGAGCCTGAGCTGGAACACCCTTCCCTCTGCAGCTATGGAAAGGCCTCTCACTGCCATCAGGGACCTGCTGCTACCCCCTGCCTGGTTGAACGTTCCTGGTCTTTGGGGCCCTGTCCCTCCAGGTCAGAACAAGGGAACTGACACCGGGGGAGCGCTCACCACCTCACATCCCATTTGATCCTAACAGCCCACCCTTGCAGAAGAACCCACTGGCTGCTTCTCCCCATTTCCAGGTCAGAACAAGGGAACTGACACCGGGGGAGCGCTTACCACCTCACGTCCCATTTGATCCTAACAGCCCACCCTTGCAGAAGAACCCACTGGCTGCTTCTCCCCATTTCAAGGATGAGGAAACAGAGGCTCAGAGAGGTAAAGTTTCTTGCCCAAAGTGACACAGCTCATGAGCAGCAGTTAGGATTCTCAGAGATAGATCCAGGGCTGTCTCCCAAGGTCCCATGTTAGCTATCCTACCCGACTCCCCGGTGAAGGTGACTCTGCTGTTCATGGATCCAGGCACTGCACCTGCATTGGTTCTCATTTCAAACCAGTTTGTGTGGTAGGTATAATTATGCCCATTTTACAGATGAGGAAGTTGGCCAGCAGAGGAGCTGCGTGGATGGCCAAGGTCACAGCAGGAATGATGACAAATGGAGCCTGTCTTACCAATATGCTTCCATTTCTCTGATCTGTCCTCCCTATCAACCTTCCTACGTACCTATCTAACAACTAACCAACATTTTTTGAGTGTCAGTCATGTGCAAGGCCCTGGCCTGCCTGCGCCGACACCGCCCCAAGCACTGACAGCAGGAGGAAATCCTGGACTCCGGCAGCCGCCCTGGCCCCTGGCCCTGAGTGGCTGGAAATCCCTTCCTGAGACGCAGGCTGGATTTCCAAATCAGGATCCCTTGGGTCTGATTAGTGATCGACCTGGGAGTCTCTCACTGGGGAGTCCTCTGCGGGTTTAATTCTGGGATCTCAGCTGCTCTGTCCTCTGCCTGGCCACCAAGGAGCTGTTTTTCATAACAAAATGGGAGGCCATGGGAGGTTTTAATAATTCCATTGTTGGAAATTTCCATGGTGGTGGAAAAGACCCACTGGCTGGCCTCCAAAGGCCTTCCTGAAAAAACTTCCAAAAAAGAAACTGATGGACTAGCCCACTCCAGCCCAGACAGATGCTGGAGCTGCCCACGGAAGGGCTTGGGGACCACAGCAGTGGCATCAGTCCCCAGCACAGAGCTGGGCACCCAAAGGCCCAGGGATCAAGGGGATCGAGGGATCAAAGAGTCCCTTCCCTGGAGAAGAAGCTGAAAGAACAAAGAAAGGTGTCCTCCTGGGGGTGAATCACAGGCCCAGAGTCCATTTCTCTGCCACTTGCTCACTGGGTGGCCTTGAGTAGCTACTAGATCTCTCTGAGCCCATCTCCTCCCCTGTGAAAGGAGACAGTTGGTGGGATGCTCTCTAAGGTCTGGAGCATCCATGACAAGGACTGGCTCTGACTTTGGGTCTCTTGAGTTCCTGAGGCTGAGGCCAGGAGGGGTGCAGAGAAGCTGAGTCCCTGAAAACTCTGAAGGCCTCTACAGGGGCTGCAGGCTGCCTGGGAAGGAGAGCGGGCCCTGAACACCCTGCGGATGGGTCCTGGGGGCTGCAGGCTGGGGGGGTGAACAGGCAGCCTTCCCACTGCTGGGCCGCTATCTGCCTCTCCCATGGGCACACAGCTCCCCCGGGGGTCTCTGCGTGAGATTCCAGAAGGGACAGGCTGAGGGATCTGCACAAAGGTGAGGAAGCTGTGGATGCCCTTGGCGTCCCCCCACCTCTGTGGCATTTTGAGGTCTCCACAGCCCACCTGCTGCAGCCACCACCGCCTTGGTTAATTCCTCACCGCCTGTCCCCAGGCTTCCCTCTACAGGCTCTCTCTTCTCATCAGCCAGGCTGGTCTTTGCACATCCCAGCCTTGACCCTGCTGTGCCTAACGCCCTGCAAGGCCCCAGGGCCTAGGAAATGAGCCCCAATGCATCACCTCCCCCTTCACCTAAAACCTGCCCTCCAAATGTAGGAAAATAAGCTCACACATCAGAGAACAGAATACACCATAGAATACAGCCTCAACCAGCAGCCCCCGAAAAGTCCCTGCAGGCAGGGCGTAGACCTGTGTCTGACCACCAGCTCCCCACTTCTGTGCAGACTCCTTCACGGCTCTGAGCCTCAGTTTCCTCAGCTGTAAAACGGGGGTGAGGCCATTTCCCTTGCACCATTGTGAGGGTAACATGAGAATAAGATACAAGCCTTGGGCACAGAGCCTGGCACGGAGCAGACCCTGGGCAGACTTGATGCAGGACACCCTCCGTGAGAGGGGCGGGGTGAGGGCTCAGTTTGGATCCTGCTTGGCTTCAACTAAATGGTGGCGAGGAGGGAGACTTGGCAGGAGGCAGGGGCAAGAGGCGAGGGAGGCTCAGCAAGTCACATAACCAATATCATCATTGATGTCATCAAAGTGGCATCTGCTTTTTAAAATGAGACTCCCTATGTGCCAGGCACCGAGTGAAAGGCTTCTTGAGGCTTTGTCACTGAAGTTCTGCCAGGAAGGTTTATAATCTTCATTTTACAACTGTAGAAACAGAGGCTCAGAGAGGTGAGGTCACCCAGTGGGTGGGTGACAGCACTAGGACCTTTGCCCCCAAGCTCCATGCTGGGTGAGGGCACAGGAGGGGAAAGTGGGGTGACCAGAGGGATCAGAAGAGGAGGTGGTGATGGTTTTCTGCCCCTCCCCTGGGTGTGTGCTCTGGGCAAGCTGGGGGCACACGCACCCCCAGCTTGGCAAATCCTGGACAGACTCCTCTCCTGTCTCCAACCTCCTCTGCCTCCCGCTTCTCTCCATATGGAGGCTTTCTAAAGCAGGCCCTTGTAAATCACAGCTAGGAAACCAAATTTACTCTCCTGTCTCCTGATTTTCTCCAGAGAAAGGGGTGGGCAGAGGGAAGTGGGGTGGGGAGAGACCCTCGTCCACCCTGCCCGGTCACCCCTGTGGAGAATCGCAAAGGCTAGGGCTCTGAGCACTGGCTGTTCTGTGTGGCCTGGACACTTGGCTTCCCAGGTCTGGCCCAGAGGCCCACCGTCTGGGCTGCCCCTTGGCCAGGACTCCACTCCTGGGAGTCGGGGAGGGTCACTCTGAGAGGGCACTGTGTGCCAATGGCATGGGAACCCTTTTGCAGAAGCTCCTGGCAGAATCCTGTGAGATGCATGTTTCCAGCACCCACCCCCCCGGTGGCCCCGAGTGGGTGCAGGGGCCAGGGCATCACAGAATGCAGCCCATGCCTCCTGAATTTGGAGCCAGGGAACGTGAGCGAGGTGAGGCCACGAGCACATGGGGTAGGAGCCAACCTCACACATCTGCCCCCAGGCCAGTGGCCACATCAGGTCCTTCAACCCCACTTGTCCCACATCACTCCCTGGCCCAGGAGCCTTCCACAGGTGCCCACTGATAGAGCACAGGATTTTGTCACACGAACCCCGCTTTTTCACTCACTAGCTGTGTTACTCAGTTTCTCTGTAGAATGGGGATTTCACTGCCAACTGCCTAGAATTGTTGCAAGGATTTAATGAGATGACATTCTGTTTTCCATACAGTAGCCAGAGGGATGTGTGTATGTCTCACCCCTGCTTAAGACCTTCCAATGTCAGGATCAAATCCAGACTCTGTATCTTGACCTACAAAGCCCCACATGATCTGGCCCTTCATCCACCTCTCTCCCCTTCACACTTTTCACTCCAGCCACAATGGCCCACAATCTTTAAACACGCCCAGCTCGTTCCCACTGCAGGGCCTTTGCATGTGCTGGTTCCATTGCTGGGACTGCTCTTCCCCAGATGGTGGCAAGGCCAGGTGTTTCTCATCATCTTGACCATCACATCCTCAGTCAGGCCCTCCTGACCATCCTGTCCCAGGCAGCTCCTTTGATTCCTTTGTGAATTTGCTTTATAACAATCACTATTCTTTAAATTACTTACTTTAGTTATTAGCGAGACCTCCTCTGTCTTATTCACCACTATACCTTCATTGCCTCAAATGAGCTTGGCATGAAGCAAGAGTTCAAGAAATGTTTGCTAAATGAACACATAAATATATACTGAGCCTGAAACACCCGGGCCTTAAATGCTGAGCCCTTTTCCTTCACCCATTCCCAGCACAGCCTTTCCCCACAAGTGCATGCACCTGTATACACACACACGCAGACACACGTACGTGCACACTACCAAAAGAAATCCCTGGATGAAACCAAAGAACAAAAATTCCAAAAAAGAAAACCCTGTGTCAGAAGGAGGAGGCTGGGGTCACTAGGGTCCCACGGTCAGTTGTAAGGCCTTGCCTGGCTTAATACACACACACGCAGACACACGTACATGCACACTACCAAAAGAAATCCCTGGATGAAACCAAAGAACAAAAATTCCAAAAAAGAAAACCCTGTGCCAGAAGGAGGAGGCTGGGGTCACTAGGGTCCCACGGTCAGTTGTAAGGCCTTGCCTGGCTTACCTGAGGATCTCCACCGAGGCTGCAGGAAATCAAGGTCGCTGGAAAGGGCAGAGACCAATCCATCACTTCTCAGCCTGCAGCTGGTGGGCCTCTGAGCCCCGGAGTCTCTGGTTCTGTGGCCCTGGTGGGGGTTGAAGAATGTGTCCTGCGGGCAGGAACTGAGTCTGATTTATTTATACCATGTCCCAGTGCCCTCAGCTCAGAGTATGTGCTCAACAAAAACCTGATAATAAATGAATGAGGGTATGGGGTTGGACAGCAGGAAACAAAGAGGATTAGCCATCAATGTC
>NW_007736642.1:0-2085 GCF_000696425.1 Galeopterus variegatus
CCGAAAACAAGGGCATCACAAAGGGGGTGCTAACCCAAGATCTAGGGCCATGGAAACGACCAGTGGCTTACCTGTCACACAAGCTGGACCCAGTGGCCACTGGCTGGCCCACATGCTTACGAGCTACAGCTGCAACTGAACTCCTAGTAAAAGAAACTAATAAGTTAACCTTGGGCCAGCCCCTAAATATTGTTACCTCTCATGGGGTAGAGACTATACCAAAAACCCCACCAGGAAAATGGATTTCAGATGTAAGGTTAACTCATTACCAGACCCAACTGCTTGGACCCAAACACATTACATTCTCCAACCCGGTCACCCTAAATCCAGCCACCTTGCTCCCTGACAGTGACCTTGACTGCTGTGAGGTCACACATGATTGCCTTGAAATCTTAGCCACCTTCCAGGGCACCGATCAGGGTTGCAAGACACTCCTCTCAAGGAGGCGGAGCTAACTCTTTTCACAGATGGCAGCAGCTACATGGTTGATGGAGTCAGGTATGCAGGTGCTGTGGTGGTTACTCCTGAACGAGTACTATAGGCAGAAGCTCTTGGGTCCCAGACCTCAGCCCAGTGAGCAGAACTTATCACTCTCACAAAGGCCCTTCAGCTTAGCAAAGGTAAGACTGTAAATATCTACACTGACAGTAGATATGCCTTTGCTACTGTACATGTACATGGGGCCCTCTACAAAGACAGAGGGTTACTCACTTCAGAAGGAAAGACAATTAAAAATGTTCCTGAAATTCTGGCACTATTAGAAGCTATTTGTCTTTCAACCAAGGTTGCAGTTATTCATTGCAAGGCACACCAAAAGGGAACAACTGTAGAAACTCGAGGAAATAACTTCACTGATAAGACTGCTAAAACAGTGGCACTCCAACCAACCAGGACATCAATCATAGCACCTTTGCTACCACAACCTCATTTGCCACTAAAACCTGAGTACTCTCCAGAAGATGAGAAAAAGGCTGAAACATCAGGATACCAAAAAAAACATAACCACTGCATGGTATGAATCAAAGGACAAAGCCATATGGCTACCAGAAAAAAATGGGTCAATGCTTGGCTCATGAAATTCACCAAGTCACCCATTTAGGGAAAACAAAGCCATTAGAATTAATTAGACAATTGTTTAATTTTAATAAGGCATCAAAAATTGTTGAATTGTTAACTAACCGATGCCTTGCATGTACTCAAGTAAACTCTAAACAGGTCACTCATCGATGGTCTGGAGTTTGACAAACAGGTAATACTGCAGGAGAACATTGGGAAATTGATATCACTTAAGTTACGCCTGGAAGGTTTGGATACAAATACCTGCTTGTATTAGTAGACACATATTCTGGATAGGTCGAGGTGTCTCTTACCAAGTCTGAAACAGCCTCTATAGTAGTAAAAAAAAATAAATCAATGAAAGTTTACCCCAGTTTGGGTTACCCACAACCCTGGGGTCAGATAATGGACCTGCCTTTATGGCACAAATATCCCAACAGTTGGCCAAATGCTTGGGAATAGAATGGAAGTTACATGGCGCCTACCACCCTCAAAGTTCAGGACAGGCTGAGCACATGAACAGAACTTTAAAAGAAACCTTGATTAAGCTTCATTTAGAAACTGGCAAAAACTGGGCAGACCTCCTTCCCTTTGCACTATTAAGGGTACGAAATTTCCCATATGAACAGGGATATTCACCTTATGAAATTCTTTTTGGTCGCTCCCCGCCCCTATTACCCAGGGTGCCAATGGAGGCTGACTCCCAAAAGCTGCCTGCTCCTATTTTGGGGGAACTTCAAACCCTACAACAGATTTGTTCACAAATCAGAAACAAACTAAATGCTAACAGTTCCCTTCCAAAGCAGGAGCCACCTGGACCCGTCCCTCAACCCGGGGACTTGGTGTACTTAAAGAAGCTAACTGCCCCATCCCTGCAGCCCCTCTGGACTGGACCATACCCGGTGATCCTCAGCATGCCCACAGCTGTAAAGGTTGCCAGAAAGGACGCTTGGATACATTGGACTCATGTCAAACCAGCACTGAACTCAAACCCCAACATGGACTGCTGGATGGTCCAGACCACCAACC
>NW_007736642.1:3192-5887 GCF_000696425.1 Galeopterus variegatus
TTGGCCTGCGTAGCCCTGGCTGCCAGAAATAAACTCTTTTCCTTTTCCTATCACCCGGTTCACATGGGCAAATTTCTTTTACCCGTCGGACGTTGGCCATAACATGACCAAAACTACTACTCTCAATTACCGTCACTTTAGGTGTCTGTCTCAACACATCATTTATAGGTTATGGTGTCCTCATAATCATATATTTCTTTGATTTTTTGTCACTCAAATCAAAGGGAGATTATTTGATGTTCACAGATGGTTACATGCAAAAATGTAAAACTTTTGAGAGAATACAGTGCACAAGTGAGATTATTATTTTGACTATCAGGAGCAGAATACCAAGAATTCAGATTATGCTTCTTAGCCAGCATTCCCATGAACCAAAGAAATAAAAATCAAATAGATTAAAGATAAACCAGATGAAGCGTCTAACCATTTTAACCAAGCAGACTGTTTGTTAATCCCCTGCGACTGACTCTTTATAATGCCCAATGTATTCATCCATGTGCAACAAGAAATGTCAGCAACTGCACAGATTTTTTCCTGTTTAGTCAGTAGGTGATCTAGAGCAATTTTATTATCTAGCAAAACCGTATCAAGAGAATTTAAAGAAGTCTGCTGTGTAAACACAGCCTCTGTAGTAGAATCTGCTATAGAGCCTCTTGTGAGAGATAATTTTCTAATCATTGCCTCTTTTATATTTCTCCAAGCCGTGGAAAAAACAAAAACCTAACAAATGATGCCAATTCAGAAGACTTAATGCCTTTTTGAGATGTTCTCTTTAACCTACATTGTAGGTGAAAAGTAGTGAACAAACATTCTGTTCCTGACTGACTGTGGAGAAACAAAGATACCATTAAAATTCTTAGTCCACGTTGGCCCTTCATTTCTCATTCACCAAGATATCATGTTGCTCATTATTAGGTTCGCTGCAAAATCCTTCACAAATAAACATATACCCCATGAGTGCACACAGGTCTTTTTCTTTTTTTAGTTCTGTTGTTCATAAATACGTTATTTTGAATAATGAAGTAAGCAGTTTCTAGTCAAGGGTCTAAGAAAAGTTATTATAGTTTAAAAGAGCACTTAGTACCCTGGCACAAAAGTAGGTTTTCAATAAACTCCCTTTGGGTTTGGGGACAAACATGTCTTGTGATATACTTGTTGGTCCTGGTTCTTGTATCCTATTACTAGGTTAAGTCAAATCAGGCTCCTAAAATCTTTTACCATTAGTACAATTTGAACAACAGTTACATTAGGGATATTATCAAATTCACCCATTGGGTAAACCAATGCATTCCCTAGGTCATGCAAAGATCTGGGTTTGGCATGACAGATCCAACACTCCATCAAGTTACCCATAAAAGCTACTGATTGTGCAATTCTAATTACAGCATTATCTTGCCAAGCAAAAGAGGTAGGCACAGGTAAGAAAAAATTAAAAGTAAGAGTTTCACAATGATAGAGATGTCTTCATCCATGATTTTGAGAAAGCTGTCCATGTCTAAGATGCCATCTACTTCTGAGGAGAAACATCCCTGGTTAGCTTTACCTTAAGGTCTCCAATGAGTATACAGTTCCAAGAGTTTGGAGGGATCCTGAGCTGTTCGATGCAAACCCAAGGTCCCAATATTTTGTTGCAGTGTGGGTGGCAAAGGCAAAATTTCTCTTATATCCTTTCCAGAAGATCCAATCTCTGGGTTTTAGATAGTGAAGAGTTTGAATGTACTCAGTGGCTCACAAAAACTTCCTTTATGTAATAATGATGCACTTTGGCATATTGCATTAAGGACTCGCAGCATTTAGTCATATCAGAGTTTAGGAGAGCCCGAGATACATGAGGTTCAATTCTGTGAGGCATAAGCCTTACAGCGAATATTTCATAATGGGTCAACTTATGTTTTTCACTGGAAGTAGATATGATTGCCATTAATCTACAATACTTTTGACCAAGGGAATCCAGTCAATTCAGTTAGTTTTGCCTAATACTATTGTATCCGTAATAACTTATGTAGATGTTTTATAACTTATCCAGTGAAGCAAGTACCTCTCTCACTGCAGATATTCTCTAGGAATGTCCCATGAGAGAAACACATTTTTAAATAACCTTTTAGCTACTGTTATAGTATTGGTTTTTCTGCATGGGAAAGCTTTTATACAACCAGAAAACTTGCACTGAAAATGGTGATTGAATGAAATCCCTCTATAAATGTTCAAATGGCCCATCAGGTAGAAGTAATGTATCTAAGGTTTTGATTGTCTTCCCAGAATTATGGGTTTGACAAACCAAATATTTGTCCAAACTATTTTAGCAATTTTAGAACAGTTACTTATTTTTTCCCCTTAATTTGGATCACTTTATCTCTTCCATTATGAGTCATAAAGTGCAGAGCTTTTAATAATAAAGGATGAAGGAAGGACCAGGTAGCCATCTAGGCTCTCTGTGAGTCCACATCTAACACTGGATTTGTATCTTCTTAAATAGCAATTTTGTTTATTCATTTCAGGTGCATAGTACTGCTTGTTAAATGGCTTATGATAGGTAATTTGATTTGGATCATGGAGTTTATTCAAACTGTGTAACTTAACAATTTCAGTAAGGGCTAACTTAGCATAAAAATCTCCCAAAGTATTCCCATGGTACTTAACTAATTCTTGTCCTGCTTGATGTTGGTTAGCAGTTTTATAAACCAGTTAGTTTTTT
>NW_007736642.1:6747-8684 GCF_000696425.1 Galeopterus variegatus
CCCCTCAGTAAACCTGAGTCTTTGAGATGGCTTTAGCCTGACCGTTTTCCTTCAGGTTTACTGGAGAGATGGTTTAGCCCAACATCTCTCTTCAGGTCACTGGTATTCCTCAATGAAAGCTGACTTCCGGGCCGGCCCGGTGGCGCACTGGATAAGTGTGCCGCTTGGGAAGCACGGCGGCGCTCCCGCCCGAGGGTTCGGATCCCACATACAGACCGGTTCCGGCTCACTGGCTGAGTGAGGTGCGGGGGCAACACCGAGGGTTGTGATCCCGTTGCCGGTCCCCGGTCCAGTACGGGGGCAACACTGAGGGTTGCGATCCGTTGCCGGACACGAAAAAAGAAAAAAAGAAAAAAAGAAAAAAGGTGACTTCCACTTTCACCATCATTTGACTTTTTTTGCTTTTTGTCTGGGGGCAGGCAGCTGGACCTATGAGTTGGTACCAATTTGTAGCTTCAACTACATGCTGAGTGGCCCCTGTAACACTTGTCAGAGTCTTTTCCATTCTTTCTATGAACCTCCTTGAAGACACAGCACTTTAGGATTATAATTGATTGTAAAGAGCTTTCAGAAAAAGTACCAGAATTAAACAATTAACTGTGTACAACAAAATTTAAAATGGTCATTATTAAAGATGCAATTGACAAGGAAATTTGAGTTTTCTTTTTTGGCCTATGATAATTTATAACCATAATTATGACTGATATATACCAAGACATATTAGAACTCTAGAAATCTCATATAATTTTGGAACATATACTTNTTTTTTTTTCCTTTATCAAAACACATCTTTATGTAAGCTTCACTTACCAAAAACACATTTTACTTTTCTCACATAAGGAGTAGTTTTAATTACCATATATAAATTGGAATAATTTTTAACTCTGGTAGCCTTACTTTCCAGTGAAAACCTAGAAAGGAAGCAATTTTGAACTGTTTCATATCAGCATTTTTGTAGATGAGAAATATTTCATAATTTTTAGAAACATGTTTCTTCATAACATAATATTTTCATGTTTATTAACAGACCCAAATCAATTTATCTTCTCTATACCATATAAAAACAAGGTGTTGAGGTATATATACCCTAAACCTATGTTTAGTAATTAATATTTCAGTATTTTAACCTACTTACAAATAAGTCAGATATTGAATGAGCATCTACTACTTAATTAAACATAACTTTAAGACTTCAAATTACTGTTAAAGAGTTTTGAAACTATGAAAGTTCATCTATAAACTTTTAACCCATTCCAACAAGTTGAGTCAAGGGACCCTTGCCCTTTTTTAAATTGACCAGTCTGATTATTGCCCTAAGTGACTGTTAGCTAGTTTGCTCACTATAATATTTTTCTCCAGACTTTCTAAATTTCTTCGAAGTGGAAGAAATAGAGGACTGGTTGTGGCCCTTTGATGGCGGGGTGGGGTGGGGGGCAAGCTGCCATCCCTTTGATCCATACAACCTTCAGTAAATTTATTCTCATTACCAAACTGTCTGCTCCCTTGAGAAAGAAAGAAAAAAAGACTCAGAAGTCGAATGGTTGGCATTTAGAAAAGCAAATGTATTCAGTTGAAGGAGATGGTGGTCTATCCCATCTCAAAGACTTAGATTTACTGAGGAGTCTTTAAAGGGGGGTTAAGAGAATGGAACACAGGAGATGAAAAGCAGGAGAGAAGGAGATGTGAGCTACGAGGGGTCCGTGTTTGAGTCAGGTACAAGGGCTCGCCAAGAACTTGTCTGATTTCTGTTCTCATCTTCGCTGTTATCTCAGTGTCCTGAAAGATTTTGATTTGCTCCAGAGTAGAATCAACTTTTCTGCAAAGCCTTTCACATAGTTTCACTTTGCAGAGCTCTGGTTGACATGGCTGGTGCCCAAGGTCAGCTTCCAGTCATTTGGCCTTGATCACTTCTCAAAGCTCTACAAGTCTCAAAGAAA
>NW_007736642.1:9981-14372 GCF_000696425.1 Galeopterus variegatus
TCTAACCCCATCACTGTCTGTTTTACTTATGCCATTTTTAATAACCATCTACTTTTTTTTTCACCCTTAATTTGTATTTTAAAAGGGATGATTTAGGTAAAACAAAGTAGAAAATGTGCATCTCAAAAGCACAGAGTTGAGACTATAGGCCTAAATGTCATCATAAAACACATTTACCCAGAGTAAGGAAGGAGAGTGAAGTAAATGCCCAGTTAAAGCAGGATAGCCAGAAAAGCAACTTGAACAACTGGCTTCTTATGTAAATTTAAACCAATGTCTTTTCCACTGTAAGAGTTTCTAGTGACTCAATTCTCCCTCCCTTCCTAGTGCAGGGAGGCAGTCTTACAAATGGAGATTTCCTTTATAGATGTAAATTTCTTTTATAAAAAAAATGGCTTCAAAATAGACAGCTAAATGCCAGAAAGGTGTATTTTGGAGACCGATTTAGTTCAACAGGCAGTCTTTCTAACAGTTTCTGTTTCTTAGCTAAAATTACTGAGTTCAGGATGGATGAACGAATAGGGCAGAGAAAGCATTCTCTAGACCTGGACTCAGCGTACATAGCTCTGCAAAAGGGGCAAGCCTATTTTACCTGAGGGCCTACTTTTTAGAAGCACTTTAACCAGATTTTTTTTTTTTTTTTTTAGACCCTTGGGGAGAGATAATAACTGAGCTGCAATGTTGGCAGACTCAGTTTTTCTTATCAATTATTTGCTTAAGCTTTTTATTTGCCATTTGCAAAAAGTCTTTTAAAATAGGCAATAAAAATTTTGAAATCTCTTTAGAAACATTTACACATCAACAGGTGTCCATCTCTTTTACTTGCCCATAGTCCTGTCAACCAAGCCAATTGTCGAGTTAGGGCTGGGTCTGGAGCTCACAGATCCCTCAAGCAGGTTCCAGACTGGGTCTCAAACCCTTCATATGCTAGGCTAGGTCCCAAGACCCCTCACATGCCAGGCTGGGTCCCCAGACCCCTCACACGCAGGTCTATGAGAGAGGTAGCCAGCAAACAGGTCCTTGGAAGCTGTAGGTTTGAGAGCACAGCGGTGCCTGCGGACACCCGAGGCAGACTCCAGCCAAGCTGGGGCGCCGTGCATGTGCACTAACTCCACCCACACACAACTTATTTACAAAGAAATGCCCCACACCACCCCAACCGGTCCACAGACGAGGGGACCTGATTCAATTATTCTGTTTTTCCAACAGACATCCCCTGATAAGGCTAATTCCTAAGTTTTCATTTTTAAGTGCACTGTTGTTCATTTGGAACATTCCACCATAATGGTAAGTGATCTTTAATAAGATTTTTGCCATCTTTGTATGCACTTGCTGCTTCCAGGGCCTAATAATTACACATGTAAATGTATGTATAGCCAGAAGATGAACTACTCAGTTCTTGAAAATAGAGTATCCCATTTTTATGGTAAATCTCGAGTTTGGCTCTGAGATCTCCTTGATCATTTTAGCCAAAGATTTTTCTCTACCTAACCATGCCAGAAAAAGAAATAAAGAGTATAGAGCACAAAATCCCTGAGAATTTCCCAAACCCAGAGTTTACACCCCTGGTAGTACTAGCCATTTACTGTTAGTTACTGTCTGACCCAGCCAGACATCTGAGGGATCTAACTGGATCCAATTTACTTAATTATCAGATCCAATCTCATTCTGGACCCAGTCCAGTTTCTCTCATGAATTCCTGACCCAGTTCAGATAAACATTTGCTCAAAACACAAATCCATAGAGCTTCAGAATTCGAGAAGGAAATTACCCATGACCCCCAGTTGCTGCAAGAGAGCAATGGATGCGGTGGGTCCTGTGAGCACCTCACTTGGTCCCTCAGTGCTTCTGGGGTTTGCTGAAAGCTCTACTTCAGATCCCACTTTTAACACCATCTGTTAAAAAGAAAAACTTCAGAAAACTTAAACTTAACAGAGTTTAACTGAGCAAAATGTTATGTAGAAAGTAGACATGAATGACAGGGGCTGGNAGGGCCTAATAATTACACATGTAAATGTATGTATAGCCAGAAGATGAACTACTCAGTTCTTCAAAATAGAGTATCCCATTTTTATGGTAAATCTCGAGTTTGGCTCTGAGATCTCCTTGATCTTTTTAGCCAAAGATTTTTCTCTACCTAACCATGCCAGAAAAAGAAATAAAGAGTATAGAGCACAAAATCCCTGAGAATTTCCCAAACCCAGAGTTTGCACCCCTGGTAGTACTAGCCATTTACTGTTAGTTACTGTCTGACCCAGCCAGACATCTGAGGGATCTAACTGGATCCAATTTACTTAATTATCAGATCCAATCTCATTCTGGACCCAGTCCAGTTTCTCTCATGAATTCCTGACCCAGTTCAGATAAACATTTGCTCAAAACACAAATCCATAGAGCTTCAGAATTCGAGAAGGAAATTACCCATGACCCCCAGTTGCTGCAAGAGAGCAATGGATGCAGTGGGTCCTGTGAGCACCTCACTTGGTCCCTCAGTGCTTCTGGGGTTTGCTGGAAGCTCTACTTCAGATCCCACTTTTAACACCATCTGTTAAAAAGAAAAACTTCAGAAAACTTAAATTTAACAGAGTTTAACTGAGCAAAATGTTATGTAGAAAGTAGACATGAATGACAGGGGCTGGGCCATGCCTCTGCAGCCATCCTAACTCCACCCAGGGACCATCCTGGAGCTTTCTAACCCATCCATTTTGCAGTTACACTTATAACCAACATATCCTGATAGCAAGGAACTGGAGCCAAGCTACATTAATTTGATTTCTAGCATCTGCTCAGCCTGTAGTAGTCCACCCTTGCACTGACCTTTGCCTCATTATAATCAAATTAGTATTGTGTTTTTTTCCCCCCAACATGGCTTTTTCTGCATGCATTATGGGTAAGAATATGCACAGAAGGAAAACAGTTGCATAGCCCGCAAGTGCCAATTAAGTGAGATAGACATACCTGTCATGATGACATGCCTCAGGACCACACCCAAATCTAGTAGTCAGATATAATTCCAAACCCCTGATCCCTTCGAGGCCATTGTCTCCCTTGACTTGGCGTCTTCCTCCGTGGGAGGTACTTCAATAAACTTTGCTTGGTTTTTGTTTCTCTGATGTGTAATTCTTCACTGCATCAGCAAAAAGGACAGAGGAATCACCGAAGTTCTGGTAACAAAAGGACAATCTGTGAATTGGACAGCTGCCAGAACCAAAATAGGATCAGAGAGACCTGGGACTGTCATGCAGTTGACTAAATTTTATAGACAGACAATGCAAGTTTGGTACAGAAACAGCTGGGTTGGTTATAGCTGGGTGTTTACCTTACTGAACATGGTTTGAACAGTTGGCTGCCTGTAATTGGCTGAGACTATGCTGCTTGTTAAAGGAGAAGATTACAGTCTGTTTGCCCATTAAGTTAGGTTACAAGAGTGGGTTACAGTCTGTTTACAGATCAAGTTAGGTTACAGCTTACTATGCCTGAAGAAACCTTTAGGTAAATCTTAACAGCTCCTTGACCCTCATCTCCACTCTTTTTTTTCCTACCGAAGACCTACCGAGATAGAACTACCACTCCATACTGAATATGTTGGATATAAAACCATCAAAAATATGAAAAAGCTTATATATAAAGAACCTTAAAAATACCAAAGAAGAACTCAAAATATATGTTCCCCCAAATTTAAAAAAAGCAGTTCTTTTAAATAGTGGCATTCTTGAGAAGCTCTTGCCTAAAAGGTTACATACTTGGATATATATGAAATATAAGTAGGAAAAAGAACCTACATGTATTTTATATCTACCATGTGCTAGGTGTTGAGCTATATGCTTTAAAAAACCCAGTAAATGCTCAGAATCACTTGATTATAAGAGTATTAAAAGTCTCATTTGGAGGTAAAAAATTAGACACCGGTTTCTGAAATAAAATGCTAGTGCTCACATGGAGACTTGTGGCACAGTATAATTTATTCCTTCAACCATGAATAATGATAAAAGTAAAGTAGGGCATCAACTCTGGTCATTTTATACTGAAGAAAACAAACAAAAAACTTCGATGTTGAATTTTTTAGGGTAGACATGTGTATTTTACATAACGGATTTATAAGAGGGAAGTTCTGCAATAAGGTGAAAGCAAACACGTCATGAGATTTCCAAATAAAATCTCTGCTTTGAAACACAGCCATGTTATGCTGAGCAAATAAACACAGCAGTGTACTTCTGTTCTTTGAAACAGATGTAGATGTCATTTCTATTAGTGGATATAAAATAAAAAATTCATTGAGCATTGATGGAGTTTGGATGTGTTGTTCCCTCCAAAACTCATGTGGAAATTTGATCCCCAATGTGGCAGTGTTGGAAACTGATTGAGTCATGAGGGTGGATCCCTTATGAATG
>NW_007736642.1:14908-62034 GCF_000696425.1 Galeopterus variegatus
GTTTAAAGGACCCTGGCACCTCCTCTCTCTCTCTCTCTCTCTCTCTCTCTCTCTCTCTCTCGCTTCTCTCGCTTGCTTCTTCTCTCTTGCTTCCTCTCTCGCCATGTGATCTGCTTGTACCCACCAGCTCCCTGCCACTTTCCACCATGAGTAGAAGCAGCCTGAGGCCCGTGCCAGATGCAGCTGTCCCAGAGTCGTAAGTCAAATAAACATCTCTTCTTTATAAATTACCCAGTCTCAGGTAATTCTGTTATAGCAACACAAAACGGACTAAAAGAAGCATTAAGGAGTCTTTTTTTTTAATCTAGAAATCTGAAATAATCTTAAAATGCAGCTCAGTGGATCTTTTATCATATGGCTCACTAGCTAACTAATCTAGTGCTTGAAAATCTATTTCCTAACATTAGATGTTATATTCCAATTTTTTCAACTGGATTTTGGTGGGATAAGTATATTAGAGAGCTAATTAAAGCTTTAATACAAGATGTTCCACAGGTCTTTCTCTAAAGTTCCCAAAGGATGATCACACCCCTTACAAATTAATTCTTAAGTTATAACCACTATTTTGTCACTGAGAGTTAGAATAAGGTGTCAAAAAATAGCCTTATACTCGTACCAGGATTTTGATTTGTGAGCTTCATTGCCAAATAAAGTCTGTAGATACATCCATCCCTTACAGCAACTATACACCTTCTCTTAAATATCCAAAGCAGATTTTTTCTCACATCAATCCTGAAATTTCCTTTCTACAAAAAATTTAACCCTCAGTTGATGTCTTACATTTTTATTATACTATAAATGTCTACATCTACTTATTTCACCTAACACTGTATTCCCATTTTATTAGTACACTTTGACATTCTTCTCCCTATAGTGAGTACTCGTATTACAGAATTTCAGAGCTGCCAGTTCTTGGTGATTTTTTACAGGTACTCTGGTTAAATTTCTCAGTTAAATTGATACTCATTTGTTTTTTCTACTTCTGAATGGACCATTTAGAATTAAATGCGGCATAAATCCCTGAACTTGAGAGTGTATTTTTGGAGGATCTAATTCATAGAAATATGACACCCTGCTCAGTTAATCAGCACAGCATGTCTGTGTCTCTGCAGAGATGGATTGAGCAGAGTGTCCATTCAGCTACAGACTGCTGAGTATTATTTGACTCCAGCACTACCAAAGTGTGTTTCTCTAAGTTATGGACTGTTCATGGATGGGATCTTTTCATCCTCATCCAATCCAGCTTTCATCACTCTCCTTTTTCAAATTCCCTTCAGTGTTTGACTTATGCTTTTCTCATAGAGATAGTTGTAACTCAGAAGCATCGTATTTTTGTATGTTCAAATGATTTGTACCCACAGATTATTTAACACCTTCAATTGCAGTTTGTTTTTACCTAAGTCACCGTATCAACCTGTACTCCCCCAACCTAACCCCTTAATTCCTACCTATTATTCAAGGCTAAGCTCCAAATCTTTCTGTTTCTCTTACAACCTAACCCACAGCCATCTCACTTTATTCTGAAATTCCAAATGGTCTTTGTATCTTCCTTGCACTAAAAATTGTTTTTCCCACATATGTAATTTCTAATTATAGTGCAATGTATAACATATGTTTATGTAATAATCTTTATTGCTATTTTGATAACTTTAACGTAATAATCATTGAAACAGTTTAAACTTTCCTTTCTATTGACTTTCTTCTCCACCACATTCCCACCATTTAATTGCAAATTCCTAGAAGAAGCTGCCCTTTCTCATAAGATATAGAGCAGTGATTTGTTCTTAGTAAAATCAGTACATTTTCTTTTTTTGACTGTTAACCATTCATTTAAAAGCAGTGAGATATGTAGCTCATCAATTAGCTTCTCTGATTCTAAAGTTCTATAGGTAGGAGGTAACTGAAATAGACTCAGAACTCTTTGGAGGGTGAGGGGAGAAAAATCTTCAGTCAGCAAATTTGAACTATAATCAATGAAAGTTATAAACCCAGGTGCAGGGGACATAAATGTTCATCTAAAGTATATTTCAACTCAGTGTTTCCATTCCCTTAATCATTTCAATCCTATTCAATTAATATTGAATAAGTGTATACCCTGTTAATTGCACTGCTCTAGGCTTTTTGAAGATATAGAATTAGACAGTATATGATTCTATCTCTCAGCCCTCATCTACTGACAAGGGTAGATAAGACAAGAATTTATATAAATATAAATCGAAAATATATTACAGAATATGCTCTGGTAAGATTACAAGTAAATGGCTGTTATAACTCATTTTTTTTTTCTTTTTTATATCCCACAGAAAAGATTTTAATTCCAACCAGAGAAAAGTTTTAGGGGAAAGAATATTATTTATACTGAGCTTCAGAAATTGAGTAGACATATTGATAGACACCAACAGGGTAAAAGTCTTCTAAGTCAAATGGAAACTCTCAAATAAAGATGCTGCTGTTCTATTTCTGGGGGAAAAACAATGAGGAGGAAACCACTTCTGTCTTCAGTGGCCACTGATGTTAAATAGTTTCTAAACTTTGTCAAATGTATCATTCATCACTAACACCAATGATATAAGAGCTTCAGAAATTGAGTAGAAATATTGATAGACACCAACAGGGTAAAAGTCTTCTAAGTCAAATGGACACTCTCAAATAAAGATGCTGCTGTTCTATTTCTGGGGGAAAAACAATGAGGAGGAAACCACTTCTGTCTTCAGTGGCCATTGATGTTAAATAGTTTCTAAACTTTGTCAAATGTATCATTCATCACTAACACCAATGATATAAAAACTGACTCCTGCTCTACAGTGTTAACAAGACCATGGGCTGCAGAGCCTTTCTTGGGAGACTAAAAGAAGAAATAAAGAGTAAAAAAAAAACACACACACACACACACAAGCAGGTCTGTCCACTAATTCCACCTGTCTCCTGAATCTAATGAATGATTTCTAAGGCAAGGGAGCATTTTATCTGAAAATCTATATTAGGAAGTAGAAGATTAAATTGAAAACATAAAACTTTGTGAAGAGTAAAAACACATATTCTTATTTGTAAATTCATATGTTGAAACTTTAATCCCTAATGTGCTAGTAATTGGAGATAAGGCTTTTGGGAGTTGGTTAGGTCATGAAGGCGGAGGAGTCTTGATGGGATTGATGCTCTTACAAGAAAACACACATGAGAGTTTGCTTCTCTCTTCACTTTCTGTCATGTGAGAGCAAAACGAGAAAATTTTTCATTCTGCAAACCTGGAAGCGAGCCCTTATCAGACATGAGATATACCAGCACCTTGATCCGGGATTTCCCAGCCTTTAGAACTATGAGAAATAAATGTTTGTTGCTTCAGCCACCTAGTCTATGACAATTTGTTGCAGTAACCCAAACTGACATTGGCCGAATACTGTCTACCTTTGGAGTCTCCAAAAATGGTAATATCTTCTCCAAAATCAAATGAAACATCACTAGAGTAGTATCTTGTGTCCAGAGACCTCTCAGAAAATAGTTTTTATAAAACATAATTGGCAGATTGGGCTTAATAAGCAATGTTTGGATCATCATTTATTGATACATAATTCCAACAAAACAAAACAAACAAACAAAAAAGAAAACAAGATATTCTTTTAAGAAAGAAAAACTTCTTGATATTTATCTATTTGCTAAAACACATTAAAAAAGAGTAAAAAGAAATCTCGTATGTATTGTTTAATATGTGACCGGGATGGTGTTAGCATTTTGCTATTGACATATATTAGCTGTTGCACTAGAAAACACATATTTGCTGATAACTAAACTTAAAATTGATGAAGGGCTTCTCACTCCAGATAAGACAACTAAGGAGTTGGCTTAAGTGCAAGATATATTTGCACTTTCTTTTAGACATATCTCTGGCATTTTGTAAAATATGCATTGTCAGAAAGGAGTTGAAAAGCTAGGCATTGTGACAGAGGCCAGAAAAGAGAAAAAGGGAAGGAGAAAAGCAGACTATGGAAGACAAAGTGTACAATGGTTAAGTGTATGTACTCTCTGGTCAGATTTGTGAATTCAAATCCCAGCTGGTCTATATGCCAGCTTTTTGACAATGGATATATTACCTTACCTTTCTGTGAATCCACATGCTTATATATAAAATTAAGGAACTAATTGTACCCCACTATGGTTGATGTAAATAACAAATAAGTTAATTATGCATAAAACACTTAAAAGAGTGGCTGGTATATAATAAATGCTCAATAAATCTTAGAAGTTCTTAGACACACACATGGACAAGTAGGAGAGTATGGTCAGGGGTGAATATGGTGAATAACCCCTGGGACAAGTAGGCCAAAGGGAGCAGAGAATGCAAATTTCATACAGGTGGAGCTTAATAATTTGAGGTCTGGGAACAAATACTATGTGGATGCTCAGGAAAGAGGGTGGTAGTGTTTGCAAAGGTCTGGTAGCAAAGACTGGGCTCTGAGCTCATTTTCAGCATGCCGGTCATTTCAGGAACTGGAGAAAGGTAGGGACCTTGTAAAGGAAAGGTGTTAGGGCCTTGGGCTAGTTATCAATATACCAAGGAGTTAAAGACAGAGTTACCGAAGGTGAAGAAAAAACACTGGGGCTTGATCAGAGGAAGAGAGAAGCTCCAACTTGTCTAGGTCCTGAAGTAAAAGTAGAAATAGCAGAAACAATGACTGGTGTTGAATCGCTTACATTACAAGATAGATTTCCAAAGTTTCTTAAGGACAAATATGACCCCAAGGCCTTGGGCATGACAAGGTCATGTCTTAATTATGAGCCGACTGATGGGAAGACAGCAACCCAGCTCAGGACCTATATAGCACAGGGTACGAGGGCACAGGTGTACATGTGCTTGTTAAATATTCTGTAAGGAATAGAGTAATTTTTAGTTGTGAATATTTCAAATTTTATTTCTAGAACTTCTTTCACCCTTGTTGTTTTCAGAAAATTGAGATATCAAAATATAGCAACATCCTGGCATTGAAATCTGAAAGCCTGGCCAAGTAGCCATTGAAAATGTCTTTTATTTTCTACACGAATGTCCCGAAAAATCATGTTTTAATATAACAATACTTTATATCCACTGGAACATCTAACTAGGTTTCAACAGAAAGCACACATTTTTAGATTCTTTTGATAGTATTTTAATAGCATTAGCAGTGCTAATTATTTTGTTAATTAAAAAATACTTACAATTATAAGAAAAATATTTTAAAAGGGCATTATATATATCCCTTCCTCATGTCACTTTTTATCTGTTTGATTAGTTGACTTCTTCCCACCTTTTAAAAAGCAAATATTAAACAAAATATAAATGAAAATTTAAAAAAAACAAATGTCAAGTTTCATCACTTGTGATACAAAGTAATTATCTCTTTCCAAATAAAAAATTAATTTAAACCTATCCATTTTTTATGTCATTGAGATCATCTCATACTAGCATGAAAGGTTCATTTCCAAATTTAATAAATTTTAAATCAAATAAAGAAAAATTCTGAAGCATTTGGACAAATAATATCTACATGACTTGTAGTGACTTGGACAGGGTTTCAAGAAGTAATGATCTGCATTTCACTTTGATAGAATGTTGGGGTAAATGAGAGGTTGCCTAACATGACAAAGCAACAACGACAATAACTGTACCCGCATCATTTGTTAAACATTTTCTGTATGTCATACACTGTTCTAATCTATATCCATGAAACAGGTTCTGTGGTTATTACTACTTTAGAGAGAGAAAATTAAGGCACATTTCTCTTGACTAAATTCTCCAGGAGCTGGTAATATCAGAGCCAAGAATCATACATGGATGATCTGGAAGTAAAGCCCAAACTGTTAACCACTGCTATAGTAATTTGGGAGGGGGATTTTGATGTGGCGGGGTGATGAGGATGCAGAGAAAATAAAGGAAATAATGCAATGAAAATATATAGAGATGTATTTAATACTGGAAAAAAAATATTTAGCTAGATCTGAAACTTCACCTAGTTTGTGCTATAGTGGGACGATCTAGTGCAAACAATAAATTTACTGCTTAGACAACTACATTGTTATAATTTTAACCACATGCGTGAACATGAAACATAAGTTTATACATGGTCATATGCCAGTTTTCTTTTCAAGATTTTCTGGAGATACTTCACAGGTCAAGCTCTAATACAAAAGCAAACAGAAAACTTTCCAAGGATAGCTTTAAAAAAAAAAAATACATCTATCAACAAATACTTATGGAGAACTTACTATATATCAGGCTCGTGTCAAGAATATCACTTACGATAATATGAGAGTGTTTTTTCCCTCTAGGACATTCATGGATGCACAGCAATAGTAGTAGTGGTAGTAGTAATAGTGACAGCAGTGACAAAAGTTCAGTGCCAGCAAGGGGTAGAACACACTGTATTACTGACAAAGATGGAAGGAAGCTATGGCATAGGTTGTCTGGATATTGAATGGAATTTAGGTAACGTAGATTTAACTTTTAAATAATTATTGTTTTCCACATCCTACCCCACCAAAAGTGCCTTCATAATTTTGCTTAGTTTAGGCTAACAGGAAAACTTACATATATTCTCTATTTATCTGTCAAAATTATGAAGAAATTATGCCAGATATTAGAAGGCTAGCTTACTGAAAATTTTTAAATAACCATGGCTTATTCAGAAAATCTATCTCTACACTAATCACTGAGGATCTGTTTATGAAAAATATGCACACACATTCATATATGAATGCTTACTTATGAATTATTGTATACTTACCATATGAAAAGTATGTGAAAAATAGTTTACAAATATTAATGCATTTAATCTTCACAACAAAGCTATTAGTTACCTATTATTATTTTCACTTTACAAACAGGTAAACGGAAGCTCAAAAGATCATGCAACTTGGCCAAAGCCACACAGCTACCAGAGAGTAGAGACAGGATTCAAGTACATCTTGAATTAATATGACATATACGTCATCCATTATGTGATTTCAGGTTAATGTCTGGTCTTCTAAAATGCCATTCCCTGGGCATAATGCACACAGGCAAACAAGAGTCAAAAATTTAGTCCTCATTTTTTCAAGCATTTTAATATCATGAACATCATAAAACGGCTCTCTGAAATTCCTAATTAATTTTTTGAAAGTAATTCACTAACCAATGGGGTCATCTGTAATAGCATCAAATACTTATATTCTTCTATCAGTTTTTCCCCCATCTTAATCTTTTTCCATAGCATAGATTCAATTATTTTTCAACCTGAGCCAAATTGGGTGTTGTTTAACAATTATTCTTTAGGATACAACAAGCCAAAGCTTAATGTATAATTAAACATAGTGTGTTAAATGGATGTTTGTGTTAATTGCACAGCAAAATGAAGACTTAAACTAATAATATATGGACTTCCTGTAGTAAAGTTAACATGTGAAACTTAATTTAAAGAAAACACTAGTATACTATTATGACTTCAGTCAGAATAAAAAATAAGGGACATTTGAGTTTAAATGTGTCTATTGAATGGGCTTTTGAAAGAAACCTCTGCATGGAATTTGCTATCTCGGATTTAAATCTACAATAATGTAAGGATAATTGACTTATAAACAGTGCCCCAAATCAAAATACCATGTATTATATTTAAAGTAATACTTGCTATAAAATATCCAAAATTATTGTACTTAGTTTAAATAGCACTTATTGGCATGGAACATGAATGAATGTATTAAAGTCTTTCTTTTAAAAGGTTACTTTGTCAGATGGCCTAAGGAGCCATGTTTCTGGTCAATAGAAAAAACACCCCCAAAATGAGCTTAATTAATTAAGTCCGTAGGAAATAAGTAGGGCTTTTCCATTTGTCCATATTTAGCCTACTCTGCCTGTTAGCACCAGACTCTATTGTTGAGCACTTTTGAGAAAACACATTCACTAGGAGCTCCATAAGAGTAGGAAAAGATGTGAAATGTTCATCTAATTGTATCTTAGTTGCCTTTTCATTTTTAAAAGGCACATATGTTTCTCCAACAATCTAAGAAAAGAAAAGTTAAAATTCAGGGGCAGTAACAGTGAAAATATCAACATACTGTGAGAAAATTAACCTATTCTCTCATTGTATGTTCTCTTTACCGATTACTTTTTCGATACAGTATAAGGCAGCAGCTTAGATTTCTAGCAACCACCTCAACTTCTGGGTCCAACTGTAACAAATTAAAAAAGAAAAAAGAAATAAAGACAAACCCAAAGAAACTCACTCTGAATTTTTTTAATATTTTGCACTAAAAATTTCTTTGATAAACTTCTGAACTCCTGGGAGTTCTCAATCAAAGGTGACTACCTATTCAGAATACAGGCAAATGGGATATGACGGGATGCTGATGTAATAGCTTTTAGAAGAGAATCAACTTGATTTTTTTCTCCTGCTCCCTGATTTGAATGAAATTATTTGTTCAGTAAGTGGACTCAAATTCATAGACAGTAAGGTTATAAAAATGATGACTTTGAGATAAAGAGCACGAGTTCCCATAAAACCTAGTCAGAGCCTACACCTCCCCCACCCCCACCCCACCCCCTGCACATGACAAGACCAAGTCCTAGGCAGAGACCAAGTGGATAATCTAGATATTGTAGGGCATGAAATTTATACCATCTTAGGGATGCTGATTAAATAAAACATACAAATAATGCATATAAAATTAGGAACAAATGTCCTTTTTTTAGAATGATAAAAATTATAAAAACAAGTACAAATTTTAAAAGCTGACTAACAACACAACCAGCACAAGAGGAATTGACATAAGAACCTATTACCAAGAGCCCTCCCTGGGTATTGTAAGGTTCTGTGTAGTGAGGATCCCAAAGGTGAAGGATCATTACCTCATGGAAAATCTGCCTGTATGAGAAATTGTTCACTTTTTTTTTTCTTTTTCTTTTTTTTTAATAGAAACATAATTGATCGTACATATCTGTAGGGCACCATGTTGAATATCTACACCTGTATGTAATATGATGCTGAAATCAGGATAACTAATACACTCAACATTACGCAATGTAATCATTTTTTGTGGCCCTTTACCAATTTCTTGCTAAACCCACTTTCTCTCTTCTATTCCTACCTCTTGTAATCTCAGTACTGTCCTCTCTTTTTGAAAGTTCAACATATTATTGTGATTATTGCATCTTTCTTTCTTTTTATTTGTTTGTTTACTTATTTTTATAGCTTCCCCTTATGAATGAGTACACATGGTGCTTCTCTTTCTGTGCCTTGCTTATTTTATTTAACATTTTCTCTAAGTTTGTCCACGTTCCTGCAAATGGCAGGATTTCATTCTTTTTTATGGCAGAGTAGTTTTCCATTGATTATATGTACCACATTTTCCTTATATAGTCGTCCCTCAATAGACGTATAGGTTGGTTCCAACCCAGCTTTGTAAATAGAGCTGCAATGAACATGGGATTGCAGGTATCTTTTCAATGTGATTATTTCCATTCCTTTGGGTATATACCCAGCAGTGGGATTGCTGGATTGTATGGCAGTTCTATTTCTAGTTGTTGGAGGAAACTGCATACTGTTTTCCATAACGGTTCCCCATTCAGAATGATACTGGCACTGGATTTGTCATATATTACGTTTATTGTGTTGAGATATTTTCCATCTATACCTAATTTTCTGAGAGTCTTTATCATGAAGGATGTTAAATTTTGTCAACTACTTTTTCTGCATCTATTGAGTTAGTCACGTGGTTTTCATCCTTGATTTTGTTAATATGGTGTATCTGACTCATTGACTTGTATATGTTGAAACACCCTTGCTTCCCTGGGATGAATCACACTTGATCATGGTGTATAATGTTTTGGGTATGTCACTGTAATCTGTTTGCTAATGTTTTGTTGAGGATTCTTGTGTCTATGTTTATCACAGACATTGGCCTGCATTTTTTTGTTGTTGTATCTTTGTCTGGTTTTGGTATCAGGGTGATGCTAGCTTCATAGTAGGAGTTTGGAAGAATGGCCTCTGTTTTAATTTTTTGGAGTAGATTGAAGAGAATTGGTATTAATTCCTCTTTAAGGGTTTGATAGAATTCAGTTGTAAAGACATTAAGTCCTGGCCTTTCTCTGTGGGGAGACTGCTGATTACAGTTTCAATCTCTTTGATTATTATGGGTAAGTTCAGGTTTTCTGTGTTCTTTTCCAGTCTTGGTAGTTAGTATGTGCCCATAAATTTATTTATTTCCTCCAAGTTTTCAAATTTGTTGGTGTATAGTTGTTTGTAATAGTCTCTAATGATTCTTTGTATTTCAGTGGTTTTGGTTATAATTTCATTTCTGATTTTTGTTATTTGGGTTTTCTCTTTTCTTTTTTGTTTTGTTTTGTTTATTTTTGGTTAGCATAGCTAATAGTTTGACTATTTTGTTTATCTTCTCAAAAAAGCAATTTTTTTTGTTTTATGGATCTATTGTATCATTTTCTGGGTCTCCATTTCATTTAGTTCTGCTCTGGTCTTAATTATTACTTTCTGTCTACTAATTTGGAGATTGGATTTTTCTTGTTTTTCTAGTTCTTTGAGGTTTAATGTTATGTTGCTTATTTGAAATGTTTTTATTCCTTTGATATAAGCATTTATTGCAATAGACACCCCTCTAAGTACTGCTTTTTTGGAATCCCACAGGTTTTGGTATGACGTGTCTTTATTTTTGTTAGTTTTGGGAAATATTTTGGTTTCCCATTTAATTTCTTTTTTGACTCATAGGTCATTCAGTAGCATGTTATTCAATTTCCATGTATTTGTATAGTTTTCAGAGTTTCATTTGCTATTAATTTCTAGTTTTAATCCCTTGTAATCTGAAAAGATACATGAAGTGATTTCAGTTTTTAAAATTGTGTTGATACTTGATTTGTGACCTAATATGTAGTCTGTCTGGAGAATGTTCAATGTGTGATGAGGAGAATGTATATTCTGCAGTTGCTGGATGAAAAGTTCTGTAGATATTTGCCAAATCCAATCAGTCTAAAGTGTAGTATAAATCCTGTGTTTCTCTGTTCATTTATTTCCTAAGTGATTTCTACAGTGATGAGAGAGGTGTGTTCAGGTCCCCAACTATTATCATATTGAAGTCCGTCTCTTTCTTTAGGTCTAATAGTGCTTGATTTTTATATCTGAGTGCTCCGGTGTTGGGTGCATATATATTTATGATTGTTATGTCTTCTTGCTAGATGGATTTTTTTATCCTTATATAATGGACTTGTCTTTTTTTATAGTTTTTGGTTTAAAATCTATTTTATTAAATGTAAGTGTAGCTATTCCTGCTCATTTTTAGTTTCCATTTGTGTGGTATATCTTTTTCCATCCCTTCACTTTTAGTCTGTGTGTGTCTTTATTGGTAAGGTGAGTCTCTTGTAGACAGCATATAGTAGGGTCTAGTTTTTTTAATCCAATTGGTCTTTTTGTCTTTTGAGTGGTAAATTTAATCCACTTACTTTTAGTATTTTATTGAAAGGTATTATCTTACTCCTGACATTTAATTGCTTTTCTTATAGTTGATTTAAATATATTTTGTTTCTTTCTTTCCTTTTTATTGTTTGTCTTTGGTGGTGTTGGTTTTTTGAGGTGATATGGTATAGTTTCTTTCTGTTTCTCATTTATATATCTGCTCTATCAGTGGGGTTTTTTTCTTTCTTGTGTATGCATGGTGGTGATTATAAGTTTTTGGTTTCCAGGTGAAGAATTCCTTTAAGGATTTCTTGTAGAGCTGATTATGTAGTGATGAACTGCCATAGCTTTTGTATGTCTAGAAAATACATTATTTTCCCTTCATTTCTGAAGAATTGCCTTGCTGGGTATAATATTCTTGGCTAGCACGTTTGTTTTTTTTTGTTTTTTGGGGGGTTTTTTTTGGTTTTTTTGTTTTGTTTTGTTTTGTTTTTTCTTTTAATACTTTGAATGTATCATCCCATTATCTTCTGGTTTGTAGGGTTTCTGCTGAGAATTCTGCTGTTAGTGTGATGGGGACTTTCTTATAGGTGACTTGACACTTTTTGCTGTTTTTAGAATTCTCTCTTTGTCTTTGACTTTGAACAGTTTGACTTCTGTGTGTCTCAGAGAGGACCTTTTTGGATTGAATCTGTTTGGGGATCTTTGAACCTCCGGGATCTGGAAGTACATATCTCTACCAGTACCTAGGAAGTTTTCTGCTATTATTTTATTGAATATGTTTTCAATGACTTTTCCTTTTTCCTTTCCTTCTGGAACACCCATGATTTGATGTTCATGTACTTAATGCAGTCTGTTAGCTCTTAGATTTTCTTCATTTTTAAATTCTTTTCTCTTTTTCTTTCTTTCTTTCTTTTTTCTTTTTTCTCTGCTTGGGTTATTTCAAAAAAGCTGTCTTCAGGATCAGAAATCCTTTCTTCCACTTGCTGCAGCCTGCTACTTACTTCATCAATTGTAGTTTTTATTTCATTCAATGAGTCTTTCTGTTCCAGGAGTTCTGCTGCATTCTATTTTACGGAATTTATCTCTTTGTAAATTTCCTCCTTCATGTCCTGGGTTGATTTTCTCATTTCATTGTGTTGTCTAATTGAATCTTCTTGTAACTCACTGAGTTTAAGATTAATACTCAAAATTCCCTTTCAGACATATCAAGGGTTTCCTGCTGCATGTGGTCTGGCATTTGAGAATTATAGAGTTCCTTTGGTGGTGTCATATTTTCTTATTTTTTCATATTTCTAGTATCCCTAATTGATGCCTAGTCATCTCATATTTGCTTCTTCTCTTACTCTGGGTGGCTTTTGAGGAAAGAGACTTCCTCTTGTAGATTTATTACATATTGTCTGTTCTGTAGGGTTTTTTAATTTTAGTTCTGGTTAGACTCAGTATTTCTGGGGGATGCTGGCAGCAACGTCTGTGGCTGGGGCTGGACAAATGTGTCAGCCTGTGCAAGTGTTTGGGAGCTGTGTGGGCATCTGGGGTGGCTAGGGCCATGGGGGCAACTGTATGGCTGGGCCTGCATGTGCAGGTGGGGCCACGTGGGCAGCTGTGGTGGCTGAAACCACTCAGGCAGCTGGATGTCTGGGGCCATGCAGGTTTCCAGTGTGGTTGGAACCATGCAGGTGGCTTGATGGCTGGACCCATATGAGTGGGTGGTGCCTTGCAGATGGCCAGATGGCAAGGTCAGGGTGGGCTGGTGGGGCTATACAAGTGGCTGGGCAGTTGGGGTCACATGGGTGGCTGGACCCATGTGGGCAGGTGGGGCCATACTGGCAGCCAGGTGGTTGGGGTCATGTTGGGGCCACACAGGTAGCTAGAAGCCTTGAGCTGCACAGGTACCTGGTACTGTACAGGTAACATGAATTTCACAGTCAGGTGCACTGCACAAAATGATCTCCTATGGAGGAAGAAGGGCCATGTCTCTGGGACTAGGCAATGGCTCAGGCAGTCATGGTGATGTTAGGATGAGTGCTCTTAGGGCAAGAGCACAAGAAGGGTTCCTGCTGGGAAGTGCTAATATTTGAACAGACTCTTTGTGCTAGAAGAGAGAATTCCTCCTGGATGATCCTTGTTTGAGAGATGTAGTGGTAACGGAAGCTCTATGACTCTTTCTCCTCTATACCACCCTGCTTGGTTTTCATGCTCTGCAGGGTCCTCACCAGGCTCCTGCTGCCCTCCTAAGCTCTCCCATTGATGCTTCCCCCCATACTTAGCTGTCCTTTCCTTGCTCCGGTCCCTTTCTGTGGGAGGATCATATGCTGGACACCTCTAGTTTGCCATCTTGCCCCACCTCCTCTGTCCACGTTTTGAGGAGAGAGAATTATTCTATCTACATGGTAGAGGAGATGCTGAAACTACATCCTGACAGGAAAATTTGGATTTACATCTTGTCAAAAAAGAAACTCCCTCTGGTTTGAAAATGAAATTTTATAGTAGGAAATACTAGGAGAGAGAATTGAGGATTTAGTAAATAGGTAGGGACAGCTTCTTAATAATTCAAATACATTTTTAAATGCCAAATTTCAAGAATTGCATTATTCTTCAATTTTTTTGTAAAGCTAAAATGCTTCACACCACTTCTTTTTGAAACAATGTTTTGGTTCTTTTTGGTGGTTGTATTTTTATTGCAAGGTTACACACAACTCTGTTTTCTTAATGTTAATGCATAATTCATAAATCAAACAGCTGTACTTGATGCATATTTATGGAGAATTTATTTTTTATTCTCTGATCCCAAGAGACATCACAAAAGAAATCATCTAGGTCTTTGAAATGTGCTGGATTCATGACAAGTAAGTTTAGAACAAGAGGGTGAGTAGAGTGTGTGTTTTCTTTTTAGTTTCACCAGTTAATTTTTTATCATGCTAAGTCAACATTCCTTCAGAGGTTCCAAATAAAAACATGGTTCAACAAAGCTGCAAGCAAGTAGATACACCTGTTTTAAATGGTTTTTAAATTATTTCACTTATTCAGAAATGAATTATGAAGTCATTCACTATAACCATCGGAAATAAAGAATTGTTCATAAAAAATATTTATTGTTCATAAAAGAAAATTATGTATACAAACCCAGTTGGAATGATAGAAAACCTAGCAGGAAACAATTTGAGAACAATAACAAGCTAATATACTAACCAGTAAAAAAAATGATAAGTATATTACTTGCATGAAAAAGTGTTGAAGGAACAGATTTTGTAGAGAGAGAAATGTTTCAAATAAGATTAATATTACAGTCTGATTAAATTCAAAGCTTAAAATTATGTTTTGGGTATTTTCAATGCTATTGTCAGGTTTGGACTATTTGTATTTTCTTTACCAACTCTATTATACAAAACTCTGAATTACTACTGATTCTTTTTCTTTTTGACCAGGTCTAAACTCAAATATCAAGCATTAAAAATCATTAAAAGAAAAACTTTGTACTTGTAATTTAATGACAAGTGCAATTCTAGTGCTGGTTTCCAGTATATTTGGTGGGGACGGGGGTCAGGGGAACTGATATGGCTTAAATCAAGAACAGCTATGAAAGATTTCAGTCATAATATGTCAGATATTACTTTTAATGGACATTTTGACTCCTGGGTGGCAGAAATTATTTCCAAACTACTTTATTTAACAAGCAGAAATTAAAAGTCAGTAAATCTGAGGTCATATAAAGTCTTCAGCCCTGTTTTTCGGTTACTTTAAATAATGCCATCATTGAGTTAATACATAGTAGCTGAGAGTGAGAGAATGCAGGGAAGCAGCTACGGTGAGTGAGAAAACATTTACTTTCAACATGAATTGTAAAGAGGTAATTAATCATAGAATCACAGAGTCAAAAAGCTTGAATGGGTTATGAGAAGCAATTCTTTGCCTGAGTTTAAAAGGAAGTTCTAAAATTTCCCTTTCCAGTTCTTTGAAATCATAGAATTTTGCTTTTACTCCGACTCGGAGGGACTTTTAAAACCACAGGGGCTGCTATAAGTGGGGATCTCCTCAGGCAGTGAGGGATATAACAATGTCTATTAGCTCTTATTAAAACAATCCTTCATACATTTACCGTTTACCCAGAACTTTGCTAGATAATTAGAGAGAGGGCTAGAAAAAAAATAGAATTCATATTTTTTGTCCTTGAGGGGCTTAAGGTCTCCTCATCAGAATTTGATCAGCAAATAAAAAGAAGAAAACATTACAAATCTATGTATTAAAATGGAGTGTCTATTTGAGGAAACAATGAGGTGGAGATATTGGAGTGAGATAAACTTCATAAGGAACTTTCTTAAATATTCCTTTTCCTTTGAACTGATAGCCATGTGATTCAGTACAATAAAGAAGATAGTATATCAAGAATAGTTTCCAATTTATTTCTTGTATCACATTTTATTTCACACCTTTGTGGCATCAATCATTTTCTGTGTATTTTTCTTGGATCCCCAATTACACTGCCCACTCATAGGAAAGGAATCCACTCTTACAATTGTTTTATGTGACGCCAATCCCATGAATAATGTTCACACTACTTAAGAAATCAATAAATGCATACTGATGGACCGATTAACTAAAATTCCTTCTGCAAGAGGAAAATGTAGTTTTAAATTAAACGGTAATGAAGTAAGATTCGTGGAGATGCTATTTTATAAGAACTGCAGAAGATTATAAAACAGTATAAAATATCTCTGAACAGAGTAATAAAACATTCTATAATGGTTTAATGGTGAAATAGCAAATCGTGATTTGAACCAACTCTAGGCTACTCTTAATAACTAATGAATTGCCCTTGTGCACTTTGTCAGGTAGCAGAGGACCTGACCCTCCAAATTGTGAAAGGTATCAGAACAAAGAGGAGGAAATCATCAGTACTGTGTGGTGATTGAGGGTATTTCCCCAGGAATAGTTTAGACATATCCTGACTATAACGATAATTATTTGGAAAGTATCATGGAAAATGCGTAAGGGTCTCATATGGCAGGTGGAGGCTCAAGTTAGATAAGTGAACCATTGTTATATCGCTTTATTTTTCATGTCACTGTGGCCCATAACACAGAGGTTGCTACAGTATTTAGGGTTTTTTATTATTATTATTTCTATATGACTTGTGTACATAATGAGTGTGCATTTGCATTTCTGTACTACTAGGAAACTATCCAGGGACAACAGTCTGGGAATTTAGGTCACAATCAAAGCAAGCATGAACTATTTGGAGATGTCATATATCAGGTCAGAAATGGATCTGGGGATGGAGGAGGTATTTTAGGTAACAGATCAAGCAATGCAACAATTAGGAAAATATGCATATTGCATATAGTTCATTACTGATTTACTTTTATTTCTCTGTCCCAAGACCAGTGATTCCTCAAGACAGATGCACACACTCTAGTGGTTCTCAAAATAATTTATTGTGGTGCTGAGGAAACATTTTAGAATTTCTAATTCTATTTATTTCCAAATTGAAAAAGAGATACTAATGTTACTAATTTTTAATATATGAATTTCCCCCCAGTGCCCAATTCAGTCTATATATCAAATAATTATAAATTTTAAATGAGGCATCGGCAGTACGTAGTGAAAATTCCACAATGCAGAAATTTTCATAATGAGGTTGTCACTGCTTCACTGGTTTTCAACATATTGTGACTTAGAACAGTTTATATTTGCCATCTTAAGTTGATTTGTGGTTTATATTATGAAACTTTAACTAATCCAGCTTCCACTACAAGGAACAGTGGCTTTAAAAGATACCTATAAATAAATGTCAGATTGAAGATGATACTAATAACACAAACAAAAGCAAAAAGTAAGAATCTGTCTGGCAAAGCCTTCACTTCTATCATAATTACAAACCCTGGCAGCCATATTGTGAGGTGAAACAAAATGATTTAATCTCTTTTCTCTAAAGTCATCAGAGAATTTCAGATAAGAGTACATTGTGCCTTGAGATATTACCTCACAATTTTAAGGAACCATTAGCATTAGCAGTCCACATATGAAAGGTGAGTATCAAACTATGAACTCTACATTCTTTTCAGCTGTATTTAAAATTGTGTTAACATTCAATCCAAACTTAGTAATAAAAATTTAGAGGATTCCTTAGAAGTTCCTCTCTTAATAATGAAAGACAAGTAGCTATTATTAGTAAGTACTTTGTTTCTCATCCTATGTGAAAAGGATGAAATGAACAAAATCATATGGCAAAAATTAAAACAAATTTATTATTAAAATAGCATTAAAAGCATTGCTGAACATTGCTAGACACAAATTTTGCTATAAAGTCTTAGAAATTAAAGATGTTTAATTTTGTGGTATTTCAATAAATAAATAAGAAATAAAATATAAACCACATTTTTGTGAGCCACTAGAATATATGTATGAGAGGCAGGAAAGAGTGCACTTAACAACAGAGATTCAAAATAAATGAAGTAAAAGTGACAGAATTAAAGAAGAAATAGACAAATCCATAATAATCGTAGTAGATTTCAACATCCTTATCTCAAAATTTATATGGAAATGCTTATATCAGCTTTATGCATAATCGGTCAAAACTGGAAACTACCAAAATGTTCTTCAGCAGATGAAGGGATAAACTTTGTCAAATTCATGCTGTGAAACAGTGGTCAGCAATGAAAAGAAACAAACTATTGAGTTACACAAGATCTTGCACCTCAAATGCATTTTTCTTAAGTGAAGAGGCCAGATCCAAAAAGCGACATACTATGTTATTCCATTTATATGACATTTGGGAAAAGGCAATACTGCAAGGACAGAGAGAGCATATCAACAATTGCTAGGGTTTTGTGGTGGGGGAAGAGATGGGCTACCATGATGCCGTGTTCAAGAGGAATATTTCTGGGATGATGGAAATGCTCTGTGTCTTGATTTTTTTATGGATAAACTATTCTGTGCATTTGCAAAGATTTATAGAGCTACGTACCACAGAATATGAAATTTCCTGTACATAAATTTTAAAAATAAATAGGTAAAAATGTTTAAATATAATCGATTAATAGAGTTGAATATGAAATGAATCCAGTCTTTAAAAATATTCTTAAGGGATTTTGCCCATAATTACCTATTATGGACATTAAACACATTTGCAATATTTTTTTCTGTTTTAAACAATGCTACAAAAAACATACCATTTATACACCACTTATGTATATTTGTCAGAAATTCTTGAGAATATACACAAAGAGTTTCTGGATTATATAATATGTATAATAATATAGAAAATAAATCCACAAATTCAATCAAAGACATTGTTTTTATTTTTCTTCCCAATCACCAGAGTGCCTGCAGTACCTATATTCAATATACAGCCTTCACAGAATGCACTACATATTTTCTAACAAAAATAGATATTTTGAAAACTTCCGGTTTCAAATTACTTTTCAAAGTCCACCTAGAGATGGCATAGAACTCATAATAAAATGTTAGTTTACATTTATTTAAATATGGGATGCAAAATAAACACATTCACGGGTCAATTCAAGATGCTTTATTTGGGGTATGTCCTAAATGTATATGTATTTTAATAATGCTAATGGTTGTTTTTCCTGTGTCTCTGTTCTTTCCTAAACTTACATTTAAAAATTATAGACAATTACAATTATTGTGATTTGTGAGATAGTATCTTTTTAAAATATACATCTACCTCTGATGTATGCATTATGTAGTATGATATTAATAACAACATACTAAAAGTGCCTTTCTTTAACATGCTTTTATCATTAAACTTATTTTCATGTCTGTCGGGTCTGCCAGCGGCAGACCCGAACAGCCCTAGCCTCGTTCCTTTTGGTGGGCGAGCAAATGGCCTGGATTCCTCTTTCCCTCTGGTCCCCTTTAGGAGGAGACAGGGAAAGAGAGCTGTGAAGAGAGGTGAGCACAGCCGCCGGCCCCGACCAGCCCGGTTAAAGGACACTCAGATGCAGTGGGGGTTCTGTCGAGCAGTTCCATTTATTATCACACAAGCACTTGCTTTTAAAGGCAAATGGGGAAGGAAGGTTTTTACATCCTCCAATCAGCTTAAAGGTTACGAGAGCATGCATCCTATCTCAATGCCTAGCTATTGCAATCATGCAGTGTTCACGAGTGCAGAAGCATGTATTTGGCCAATAAGGGCTAAGGCAAGGCTACTGCAGACACTCCCACCCTACTTCCTCCCAGCACCATCTTAGGCTGCCACATTAATACGCCCTTGTGGGCCTATAATGGCGCCACTTTTAATGTCACTTAAGGTGGCGTTACTTTTTAAGGCCCGACAATTCCACCTTTTTGTTTTAATAAGGCAGCTGGAGGTGGCTAACCTTCCCAGCCTCGCCTCCATTCCCTCTGGAGGCTGTGCCTGTCTTAGGTTGTTTCCCTCTGGAAATCTTACCCGTCATTGACTATCCAGCCAAGCGGGGGTGGGGCGGAGGCTTATAACTTCGTGTTGATTTTTTAAAGGGCCATACTGACCCAAGGGCTGTCAGGGCTTTCATTATGGGCCACCTCCTCTACCACCTGGGTGAGCATTACGAGAGAAGTGGTGTTTCGCCTTATAAGGGCACAACCTGGTGAATGACATAAGGCCCCAAGATGATTAAGACAAGGAAAATGGCTAGGGGGCCTGCCAGGGAGAACAGCAGGGTGGTGAGCCTTGGGGAACTTAAAAGCCAGATTTGGAATTAATTACTATTGGCTTCACATTCTTTTTTTTTTTTTTTTGCTTTTCTAATCCTTCTCTAGGCTTAGCTAGGGAATCTTTGACCACACTCCAGAGTGGTCGGCATAGAAGCAACACTCTTCTTTGAGGGCGGCACATAGCCCTCCTTGTTGTAGAAATAGCAGATCCAATCCACGTCGGTTCTGTAGCGGCTTGTATGACCTCCCAGGTTTGGTTGGCTGGCTCGTGGGGACCTCCCCCAGTGGCAGAGGCCCTTGTCCTTGTTGACCCGAGGAGGGAGGCCACTTGGAGCATCCACAAAGGGTTCATAATGCAGTCTGAAACATACAAGCAATAAACTCCTCAGGGTCCTCAGTACCCTGGGTGTCTGGCAAGAACTTAAGATTTTTGGCTGGGACCAATATAGGGGTTGACTCACTGAGGGGGAAGACACAACCAAACCCTCGACCCATAGTTAGCAACGAGTCAGGGCCCCTCCACTGGCCTGTTAAGGGGTATTTCCACTGCACTTGGACTTCCGGGCATGGTGGTTGAGCTGACCAGTGTTTCTGGAAGGCAGACAAGGGTTCATTTTTGGAAAAATTTAGGATGTTTAAAGTTAGGATTTCCTGTCCCAACTGCTGATGAGGGCTGGTGACTCCTCCTTTTGTTTTAATAATTGATTTATTTAGGCATTGGTGATGCCGTTCAACAGTGGCTTACCCTTGGGGGTTATAGGGAATTCATGTTGCTAGAAAAACAAGGCCCATTATCTGTTTTAATTTGTGCTGGCAGCCCTAAGGTGGCAAAACACTGCAGCAGGTGATTTTTTGCATGCTTGGCAGCTTCACCTGTGTGTACTGTGGCCCAACACACGTGTGAATAGGTGTCAATGGAAACCAGGGACTATAGGTATCGTCCAATGAGCCTGGGGTACTGGCTGCCTGGTAGGGCATCGAGGTGCTGGCTTTGTATCCCCTTGGTGTGATGGGGCTGGGGATTGCCCCTCCTCTACTTTAAAGGCTTTCCATCCTTGTCAAACTTAGACCGGCACTCACACTTCCAATGAAGCCCCTTACCTCACCTTGAGGGAAGGTTTTAATTTTTCCGGTTGGGACAGTCCCTTTAGAAATGACCTTATTCCCCACAGCCACAACATTGACCCCTATGGGAGGGTTGGCTGGGGCTCTCCTTAGGGATCCTGACACTAAGAGCCTGGGTCATAGCACCTACAAGGGTTTCTGCTTGAGCTTGTAGAGTGGAAGTTAAGGCCCTGGTTTGTTGTTGGTAGCTTCCAATGTCTCTACTGGCAATGACCCACTTTTCCATAGAACGATCTTTGGGCCCAGCACAGGCAAGCTTGTGGTCGGCAGTCATGCCGTCCCACACTAGCACTTTTACAAACTGGTCCCGGAGAGGACCTGGGGGAAACTTTCTCTGTATGCTCTGTTGCACCCAAACTATAAAAGAGGGTAGGTCCTCAGAGGGTCGCTGGGTGACCCTGGCCATTGCAGGCTGACTGGGCCCTTCAGCCAACTTTTTCCATGCGGCTAACGCTGTTGCCCTAACCTGATCTTGGTAGGGGGCTGGGATAGCAGCCTGTTGGATTCCAGTACTAAATTGATCTGCTGTTCCAGACAGTATGCCAAAACTGATAGGGATGGGTGGGTTGGCTGCTTGGTTTATCTCTGCCTGCACATGGCACTCTTCTTCAAAGAAGGCACAGAACTTGATAAACAAGTTTGTGGGGAGCACAGCCTTACAGAGCATTTTCCAATCTTGGGTTGTGAAAGGTTGGTGCGCTAAGCCCTGGAGGATAGTTTCTGCCCATGGGGAATTGGGCCCATCCTCTGCAGCAGACTTTTTCAGCTCTTTAAGGTCATGAGCTTCCCAAGGGTACCAAGCGGCCAGCCTATTTCCACCGGGGGCTTTGTCAAATTTGGACCTACAGTCCTTTTTCCAATGTAATCCTTTTTTACATCGGGGGCAAGGTGTGGTAGGGTTTTTTTGCCTTTAGCCTTGGGACATTGGCTTTTAAAATGACCTTGTCTTCTGCAACCAAAACATTGTCCCTTGAAGGGTGGGGAAGTATTGTTTCCTAAGGGGATCAGGGCGGTAAACGCCTTGAAGGCTTCGGTTAAGTTTTGTGTCTGAGCCTGCAAGGCTGAGGATAAAGTCCTGGCCTCGGCATCAGCCTTTTTTAGTTCTTTTACAACATTGACCAGATAGGACTGAGGGGCCGCTTCCCCCCACGGGCTGCGGATGGCTGGGGGTTCCCAGTGAGCTGTAACAGGAAAAAACACCTGTGGCTCTCCTCCACTTCTTCAGGGTCCACTTTCTCTCCTTCAGCTAAACTTTGGCAGGGTGAGTATGCCGGGAGAGGAGAGTACAGGATAGGGGCATAGGTATCACTCAGTGGCTCAGGGCCTTGCATTGGCAGCCTTGTTTTCTTTTTTCTCTCCTCATCGAACTGCGCCCAATCCCTTTCTGCCCCTTCCTGATGCTTGGGATGGAAGCAAAGCTTTAGGGCAGAGATGGTTGGGTAGAACCCTAAAAGGGGGTCTAGCCTGTGACCATTCTCATTCTTTCTGGCTAGGGTCTGAACCCGGTCCCAAGTCTCATACAAGAAAAAGTTAGACGAAGGTGCCCAAGGGGCCACCTTCACCACATGACGCCAGGCATTGGTGGCAGTGGAGTCAGATATTTCTAGGCCTCTGCTTTTTAACATGTACTTTAGAGCTTTGCAGGCTGTCTTGTCCCTCTTTCCACACACACCTCCCATGTTGCCCCACAAGGAATGGACAAAGGGAAGCAACAGGGCAGAGAAGTGCAGGGACTTGCCCCTGTTATGATACTCACCCAGACACACAGGCGGATTACTTCACAGTGACTACCGCAGTTGCAGGGGCCACTCCGTTGGTTGGTCACCCTTTGTCTGCCTTCTTTCAGGACTGAGCAGCCAGGGGCCTCACTCACTCGCCTTTCACCCACAAGTTTTAAAAAACGTCTCACACAGGGCACCACTCTGTCGGGTCCGCTGCCGGCCGACCCGAACAGCCCTAGCCTCGTTCCTTTTGGTGGGCGAGCGAATGGCCCGGATTCCTCTTTCCCTCCGGTCCCTATTAGGAGGAGACAGGGGAAGAGAGCCATGAAGAGAGGTGAGCACAGCCGATGGCCCCAACCAGCCTGGTTAAAGGACACTCAGACTCAGCGGGGGTTCTGTTGAGCAGTTCCATTTATTATCACACAAACACTTGCTTTTAAAGGCAAATGGGGAAGGGAGGTTCTTACATCCTCTAATCAGCTTAAAGGTTATGAGAGCATGCATCCTGTCTCAATGCCTAGCTATTACAATCACGCAGTGTTCATGAGCGCGGAAGCATGTGTTTGGCCAATAAGGGCTAAGGCAAGGTTCCCGCAGACACTCCCACCCTACTTCCTCCCGGCGCCTCCGTCTTAGGCTGCCCCATTAATACGCCCTTGTGGGCCCATAATGGCGCCACTTGTAATGTCACTTAAGTTGGCGTTAGTTTTTAAGGCCCGACACAGGTCACTCAAGATGGTACATATAGGTGTGGTTTATTGATTTTACCTACTATATAATATTCAATTGATAGTGCCCTACATTTTATTTATTTAGTTAACTATTGGTAGATTTTGTACATTCTTCTAAATTTTATGATTTTAAATGATGCTACTATGAGCAAACATTTTACATTTCTCTTAGGCATATTTGCAAGAATTTTTCTAGGTTATACATTTAGAATTTTAATTTCTGAATTATATCATATACATATTTTAAAAGTACTCAAGATTCCTGATTTGCTCTCCAATGTGGCTAAATATATTTGAATGTCTGTAAAATATTTATAAGATTTGGTGCCTTCCAAATGCTCATTAACATTTTGTATTTTCATTTGATTTGATTTTTGCCGATCTAACATATATAAAATACTATAAATATAAACATAAACTGAAAGTGAATTTGGAAAGCTATTGAAAAGTCAAACGTTTTTTTCTACATCCTTACCTATTTTCTCTATATCCTTTTGTATATTTCTGTTATATTTATTCTCAAATATTTTATAATTTTTGTTCAGGTTCTGAATAGCACCTTGCTGTTTTCTATACAAATATTAAATATTAACTCTTTTTCTTAATTATTATTGAGGTTCATCTTACATACAGTTCACAAACCTTACTGCATGTCTTAATGCATTTTTTTATAAATGTATAGACAGCTATGTAGCCATCGAGATGAAGCTATAGAACATAATCAGCCTACCTTTTGACCTGGTATGAACTCTCAGTATGTACTCTCATTGATGATAATCACCATCTATTATTTTACCTCCTTTTGAGCATAATAAAAATAGGATTGAATATTACGTACTCTTTAAAGTCTGGCTTCATTTGGTCTGCATTACATCAATGAGATTTATTTGTGCTGTTATGAGTAGTATGGCTTGTTCTTTTTCATTGTTATGTAATATTTCATTTTAAGAATAATGCAATATTATTCATTTTGTTGTTGATAAACATTGATCTTGTTTCCAATTTGGGACTACCATGAATAAAACAGCAAAGAACATTTTTATAAGTCTTGACATTCAAATATACATTTCTGTTGGGTAAATTGCTAAGAGTAAACTTTCTAGGACAAAGGTTAGGCATATTTTTACCTTTAGTGAATTTTGCCAAAATATTTTTCTAAAGAAATTGTACCAATTTACATTCTGACCAATGGTGCGCAAAAGTTCTAATTGCTTTATATCCAAAACTATGGTGTTATTGTCTTTTTCCCAATTACATAATATTTGGTGGTGCTGTTATGATGTATATTTTTATCTTACTTTCTAATTTTTGCCAAGGTTGTTTAATCGATTTTTTTGATAAACTGAAAGTTTTTAAACATAAAGCAGTATTAAATTCTATCAAATGCTTTTTCTGCTTCTATTTTTATTTCTAATTTATAACATGTGTTATCCTTTATGTGTTTTAAGTGTTTTTGCCTATATTCACTAAGACATGTATCTATATTTTGATTTCTTATGATGTCCTTGTCAGCTGTTTCAATCAATGTTATGCTAGCCTCATAAGTGTTTTGAAAAGTATGACATCTTCTTTCTGTTTATACATATTCTCCAGAAGAGTTTAGATACAATCAATAATTTTCTTTAATAGATATAGAACTAATTAGTTTTTCTGTTTCTTCTGTATGTGATTTGACAAGTTGTGATTTTCAAGGATCTTGACTATTTTATCTAGATTGTCCTTTTCTGGAAAAAAATATTTATAGTCTCTCTTATCTTTTGAATATCTGTGGAATTTGTAGTGATGTTTTCTTTTTTATTGCCATTATCAGTAATTTGTGTGTTCTTTTTTTTTTCTTGATTTATTTTGCAATGGGTTTACTAATTTTATCACAGAAATGATGTTTAACCGTGTTGATTTTTATAGAAAAATATATTTGTTTTCCCATTATTTAATTTCTGCTCTTATCTTTATCATCCGTTTCTGTCTACATCTTTGGGGGATTATTTTTTTTTTTTCTAGTTTTGAGATTGAGACCTTGCTGTTGACTTCCTATCCTTTTCTACTATATTGATGGCTCTAAATTACTTTTCAAGCTCTGTGTTAAACTTACACAATACCAAGTTTTGGTATGTTGCATTGTCATTATCATTCAGCTCAAATACATTCTAACTTTCATTATTATTTCTTTGACTCACAGGTTATTTAGAAATTTATTGCATAATTTCCAAACGGTTGAGATTTACTAGTTTTCATTTTCTGAGTGATATCTAAGCTAATTCCAATGTGGACAGATAGCATACTCTGTGTGGTTTTAAAACTTGAAACTTGCTAAAACTTGATTGCTGACTCATCAGATGCTCGATTTTGATAAACGTTCCGTGTAACATTGAAAATAATGTGAATTCTGCAAGTGTTGGATTCAGTATTCCCTATATTTCAATTAGGTTAAAAGTCTTAAATGCATTTTTTGAAACATGAGTATCTCTGTTCTTTTCATCTATTTGTTCTATCAAATATTAAGGAAGTTATCTATCTTAAAACCTCCAACAATTTCTGGGGTTCTGGCTATTTCTACCCGTAGGTCTATCTATCAGTATTTATTAGGCATATAAATGTTTTGGATTGATATATTTCATATTATATTGATTGTTTTATCATTATAAAACATCCCTTTCATCTCTGTTAATACTTCTTGCTTTAAAGACTACCAGTTTTTTTGATAAATATTTGTGCAATGTCCTGTTTCACATCCTTTTCTTTTCAGTCTTTCTGCATCCTTATATTGAAAATGTGCCTCTTATTGGCAACATAGAGTTTTTCTTTTTGTTTTCTTTTCTGTTACCCATTCCATTAAAGTTTGTATTTAACATTGAGTGTTTGGTACATTTTCTTCTAATGAAATTACTGATATATTTGGGTTCAAGTTAAACAACTTGCTCTTTATTTTCTAAATACTCCATTTGCTCTCTGTTTCCTTTACCTTCTCCTTTCTCGCCTTGGTTTTTATTATTGTTATTTGTTATTGGTAATTGTTTCTTCTTTATGAGCATGTTAGTCAATAACTTTTCTTATAATTTAAATTAACAGAGAGGTTATAACATGCATCCTTAATTTATTATAGACTACCATAAATGAGTCCAGTTACATTTTTCCAGACAAAGCCAGACTTTACCAAGCATTATCTTTACCATTTCACGTGGATTTAATGCATAGGTTGTTATATAATGCAATATTTCATATACAAAAAGAGAAGGGGGGTCTTCAAAAAATTCATGGAAAGATTTGTGTTATCTTTTAATTCTACTTTTCCACTAAGTTTTTGAAGTATCCTCATATTTAAAAACCCATAAAACTTTAAATTTACCCGTATATTTGCCCTGTATGTGTGTGTGTGTGTGTTTACATAACTGGTTCTATTTGTAATTATTTTTCTTCTGCCTGAATACCTTCAAGTTTTGTTTTATATTTTGAGTAAAATATTACTGCCTTTGATTTCTTCGGTTTTTGTTTGTATTCACTCTATTTGCCTTCATTTTGAAAGATAGTTTGGCTAGTTACAAAATTGTATGTTCACAATTATTTTAGCACTTCCAAAAAAGTAATCACGATGGCTTTTGATTTCTAAAATTTCTGCTGAAAAAATGAGATTTGTCTTATTGCTTTTTTTTTTTTTAGTTTTGTCTTTTCTTCCCTATAGCTGATTTGAAAAATTTCACTTTTAATAGTTTCTCAGCCAGTATTCCTACAAATATTTCACCTATCCTATTCTCCCTGCCTATGTATCTAAACTGAAATACAACTAAGTTAGATTTATTTACCACATTCTGTATGTATCACTTTTTTCTGATTTATCCATTTCAATTAAAGTATTTTTTCACTTCCAGAACATCCATTTGATTCTTTTTTTATATACATATATTCCAGTTTTCTAGTAAAATTCTCCCTCATTCTTTCCTTTTCTTCAATCATATTAATCCAATATTTGCCTTTCCTGTTTGTTTTTCTTTTCTGTTTTTTTTTTTTTTTTGTCTGTTTGTTTGTTTTTTCTTCTTGATTTTCTTTAGTCTGCTCTGTTCTTTAGCTGGTCATCACCTACTTGTTCCTTAGTTTCCAGGAGTTTCATCCCAAGATTACACAGTTCAGGTATCTAAGTATTTTGAAATAAAACAGCATGCATGGACTCACAACTCTGTATTTCTTAACTTCCTTCTAAAGTCTTTTCCTCCTTGACAACCCCAAACATCAACTTCTGTGTGCCTGAAATAGAAAGGGTAAGAAAGGCTCTGATGTCTACTTTTGGCAAATGCCTTGATAGAGAACATGGAAGATATAGAATACAAAGCAATTTTCCTTATCTTGTTTTTCAAATTAATGAGAATATATCTGCTATTTGAGTATTATGCTTTTAGTTAATGTAGAGTTTTCATAGACATCCTATATTAGACTTATTATTAGCTTAATAAATATTTATAGCAAGATATAGATTTTGTTAAAATTTTTCTTCTTCTTTTGACATACTAATGTTATTTTTCTACTTAATCTTTTATTAAGGGCAATCTCATACTGTATGTTTCTATTTTGGAACTATCCCCATGTTTCTAAAGTTAATCCTACGTTTTCACTTTAATTTTTTTGGTTGGTTGCTTTTCCATGATCTGCCACCTGCAACTGTCTGTTATTTAAGATTTTAGCATTTTATATTTAACACTAAGACGGGCTCTAATGATTATCATATAATAATTATGATTATCACATATTTATGGTTTATTGTCTTATTATCATTAACGAGAATTGTCTTCATGTGTTCTATCCTTATCCAATTTTATTATCAAGATATAGTTAGCTACAAAAAATTAGAGAAAGATACATTATTTTTGGTATGAAAGGGAAGAGAATATTTTTTTCATAATTGCTTTTCAAAAGTCAGCTCGAGTCCCACTTGTTTATTTTTGCTTTTGTTGCTCATGGTAATAATTTAACAATTTGTATGTACATCAAAACATCACATTGTACACTGTAAATATATACAATTTTTTTTTTGTCAATCATACCTTTGACAAGCTGGAAGAAAAAGTAAACTATAAACCATCTGAGGCTTTTATAAGGGATATTTTTAACTTCTGCTTTATTTAACATGTTTATTTTCTATTATACGTTGTATCAAGTGTGCACTTTTTTTGCCTTGTCTATAACATATAAGTTTTCAGAATTACTAAGTATAATATTATCATGTGCTTTTTAAAATATCCTACATTAGGCACTTTCTTCTTTTTAATTACATAAAAGTACAAATCTGTAGTTTCTGTTTTTCCTTTATCAGCCTTTTTAGTAGTTTGGTTCTCAAATTACTTGTCTGTGTTGCTGGTGACTTCTACTTTTTATGTTATTTTCTACATTCTTACTCAATTTTTTTTTCTCATCTATATCATTCTGAGAATATATTTTAAAATCTCATTTTGTGAATTTGAATTTCTCATTTTTTACTTAAATTTCTCTTAAATTTTATTTCACTCACAAATCTTGATGCTATTTTATTAGATATATATAAAGTAATGATTATTATATATTTATGGTATATTGTCTTATTATCATTATTATGTATCAATATTTGCTTTATTGCTTTCATTTTACATTCTAATATTTTAATATTAATAATGTTACATTAACTTTAATTTTATATGATTAGTTCTTATAGTTTCATTTTCAACCTTCGTATTATTATATTTTAGGTATGTCCCTAGCAAGAAGCAAAATAATTATTTGAATGAGCTTCTCTATTGATGAGAGAATTTAATATATTTAAATTTATTGGGATCACTGACATGCTTGGAGTTAGTTATACGGCCATATTTTGTAACTTCTACTTAACATTATTTTCATTGGCTCCATTATGTTTCCTTTCTTTACCATATTGAATTTACTTTGTTTTCTTTATTTAAATTTATCCTCTATTAGTTTGGATGCAGAGCATTCTATTTCTATTTTTTAATAAATATGTATTTATATGTACTTCATGACTTACAATGTATCCTTTGTGTATATTTCCAGCTTCCCTTGTAGTTATGCTGGAGCCATTGTAACTCATAGCTGGTGGGCGATGAAAGTGATTAGTTTCCTCAATGAAGCAATTAAAAACCAGTGCACCTCTTTCTTCCCATAAGCTTCTAAGACACATGTTCCAGACAGCATAGATTCAGGATGGAAGACAATGACATGACTCCAGATAGTCTTTGCATAAATTAGAAATAAATTATCATATTAAGCCACTGATATGGCTGGGTTTGTCTGTAGCAGACCTTAAGTGGTTCTGACCAAACCAAGTAACTTTATATTTTGCCAGCAAAGTCTCAATGTAATCATTATTTCTGTCCTTTTTCCAAACACTAAAAGAACCTTGGAGTTTTCCCTAAAATTTCCCTTATGTATTCCATGTTTTTATTACTATGTTATCAACGCTTTATTTGTAAATAAAATAAACCGCTTATATGAGTTACTTATTTAATATTGGATGGCTAATAGTTATTTAAATTATTTTATGTTTCATAATTTTCCTTGCTCATCATTACTAGATTCTTATCAGTCCTGCCTGATAGCTTTATTTTCCTTCTTACCAATTACAGTTCTTCTGGAAATATTTATTGAATTTCAAACTCTTAGTCCTTGTGTATCTTAAAATGTTTTTGTCAAATTGGATGCATCAATACATCCAAAGTATTTATAGCACTTTTGGAACTATATCTTCTGTTTTACAATGTTTTCTGTGTTCCACGTATTCCTTGGGTTGTAGAGGTTTCTGTTTAGGATGGTTTTGGGTTTCCTTGGCCAGAATCCCATAGAATTTGCTGGATTCAGACCATTTTATGAATGATTTTCAGCTCAGCCTGCTCTAATATTTTGGTGTTGCAGATATTTGGCCCAGCACTCATTCATAGCATTGTCTATGAATTGTGATCTCCAAAGGCAGAGTCTGTTTTGCTCATATATCAGGGCAACTTGATGTTTTTTAATCATCAAGTTAGTGTGTGGAGCTTTTCACAGCTCAGTTTTAGGCAAGAGTTATAGTCCCTGGTTCTCTCTGAGTATGAGGCTTAATGCCTTGACTTCTGTTAGAACACTAGACTTTAAAGTATATATCATTTCTCCTGTGGACCGCTCTAACTTCTTTTTTATTTATAAATCTGAAGATTTCCCTTGCAAGAACTTTTGCTCCAGTACTACAAGTTTATTGTTTGGCTTTCTAATTTCTTTCTTTTTTTATATATAGCAGTTTGAAATGCTTAAAATAAGAAGAGGATTCTTCATAAGAAATTTAATATCACTATAGTTAATGCCTTTAGTATCATTTTTCAAATAGAAAAAAAAAAGGTGAGTTGAACAATTTCCTTAATATTTATTTCCAACTCTGGTAGTTTAAAATTCTATTGTTTCCTCTATCCCAGGTTTCTCTAGTGTCCTGAAATTAAAGACATCCTTAATTGTCTTTTTAGTAATAATTTAATGAGCATTTATTCCATCCTCTTCTTAATTTTCTATGTAGAACAATAAAATTAACACTAGGATATTTTCAAATAAGATTCCATTCAAGCAGAAGTTGCCAACTCTAGGTGAGAATGTAGAAATTGCTCTTGAAGGACTTGGTACACAAGATGAGAACCTACAGGTGACATGTTGCTTTATCAGTTTTCCCGTTTCTATTTAGTCTGTCACATTTTTCATTTGTTCCAAGCTCCTGCAGAGATGATAGCAAAATTATCAATGAGTCAAACAAGAAGCTTCAAGAGGCTTCATTTCTGTTTGGCTGAGAATGAAACTAGTTGTGGACTGTTTTATCCTTTGTCAGTTTTATCTTTATTGTTTTCTTTATACCCTCGAGAACCTGGAAAGAGTAAAGATTAGATCACCAAAGCTAGCTCTGAGCCAGCAGGATGACCCTGCTTTCTTTCTTCTACTTAACTTGTACAATAAAAGAAAACTGGATTCCAGTCTCTCTGAGTGCTCTGTCTTAACAAGGGACTCTTTGGCTGAAGGGTATGGTTCCTGCTTCTGTGTTTCCCCTGAATCTTTCGACTGCAAAATATTCTCTTGTATTGAATTCTCTTTACCTAAATTTTTCTCCTGACAAACAAAGATGATTATATTAAAATAAGTATAATAATAAATAAATGAATAGATAGATAGCTACTCTATTAGAAGATGCTTGTCACACATATACCTGTGCCAGTGATCATTGGTAAAATGTGAAGAATCCGAATGCAGTGATGACAGTTATGTCTGTCTAGTTCCAAAGTTTTAATAAAGAATGAAATAATCCTGATCATTCCATTCCATATTTACTAATAAACTGTTCATTTTAAGCAGTCTATTTCAATTCCTTTTTCAGGCTCAGTGATAATACTAGCAACTGATTCAGAATTAGAACTCATAAATCATAAGTGAAAACTTATTAGCAAATTTTCTCTTCTTTACACCAGCTCTTTAAGCCCGAATGTTGTTCCCATCATTTTATTTCTTTATGCGTCCTTACCTCCTTCCCTACATATTGTTGCTTGCATTCCTATTTTCCTTTCTTTTCTAGACAGAAATGCAAACACATACTTCAGAAAATAACCTCCTGGAAGAGGCTGCCAAAATCACTGTCAGAATTCCATATTACTTTGAAAGTTCAATAGTTTTGTTTGCTCCTCTGCTGGAGGCTGTCTGAAATAGGTAGACAAAAATTTTAGTTTGCAATGAACAGGGTGTCGTAGTGAGAAGTGAAAAGCCATTTTGTTTTAGGCAAAAGGAAGTTAGATCTGAAATGTTGAAAGACTCACTTACCAGACTCTCAATTTCTAGCAAACAGCATGCTGCAGGTCTACATAAAACACTTAGAATTCAATGTTTCGTCTTCAAACATATGTGCTGCAGTTAAAGCCTACTGCTCCTCTCTACTGTGGAATATTAGTGGGGAGAAAGTAACTTTCCTCAGGCATTAGAAAGGAAACAGTTGATAGAAAGGAAACTTTCATAGGCAGAAAATTCTAAGAAACAGTAAGTGTCAGAAGACAACAATTATGATTTTTATTTGGAACAAATCCCTGTGGTATTTACTCAACTACCTCAATGGACATGTCTAGATTAATTTAATTATTATACTCTAGGATGTATGGATTTCAGTGGGGTCACATGGCAATAACCATAGACTAGTTATCATATAGGGTATGGCTGAAATATAGAATTGTATGCTGTTAGATGTCCTACCCAAAGCCCACTCACATGCAAATTGTTCTTTCTAGAAATGTTTTAGTTCCTCTTCACAGAATTCATAATTTATTTCAATTACTACCATAATAATTAGAGCTTGCATCACTTTGTGCATATATATATATATATATATATATGTATTTTTTATGATTGTATTTGTATAAAATTTAAAAAGTCAATAGTCCTGTCATACTTTAAAAATAAAAAAACAAAAGATAAAAATAAATAAATAAATAGAAAAACAGCAATCCCTGTACTGTTTCTTCTCTTCCTGTACTTCCATTACCTCAAGATAACCACTTAAATTATAGTTCAACGTTCTGGAATATATCTTAATAATGTTAGATAACATGATTATGTAGATGCATATTGAATTTGTTTCAAGCATTATCATTATCTTCCTAAAATGGAAAATTAGAATTTAGTTACCACATCCTCCAACACGTTAGACACCAATGTTTATCCTTGTCCTAGTGTTGAAATCTACTATAACAATATTATAATTTTGGTTATAACATTAATCAGTATTTTTAATATTTTAACATGTAATTTTTATCTATATTAGAATGATGTTGGATATTTTGATTATGTTTCACTTCTTGTATATCATTTTGTCTTTTCTGGAGTTAACCATTGCCGTTTTATTATTATTATTATTATTATTATTATTATTTATTATTATTATTTGTTTAGCTCTTTATGTGCCTCCTGTAGCAAGTGTAAGTCTCCCTTCCATATAGCATGTTAGGTAGCCTATCGGTTTTACTGTTTTCTTAGAGATATTTCTCTGACGCCTTGTTGCTGATTTAATCTGTACCAGTTGCTTCTCAGGTTGAGTTACAATTATATTCCTAAAATGTCCTAACACTCTTCTCCTGGATATTACTTTATCTCTTTCTGGTGTTGAGACACTCACTCTGTCTCCTTCCTCCCTCTCCTTCTTCTTCTGGGAGAGCATATCCTCCAGGAATTTTTAAAAAACAATGCAGAGGAAAATTTTTTGAGAAGATATAAGTCTGATTATTTTCCTCCTAACTTTGTATTTGAATGATAATTGCTATGAGAATAGATTTCTAGTTGGAAAACGTGAAGAAATTACCCCATTGTTTTTTAGTATTCGGTATTATTTATTGCTAAGGAATTCAAAGCTGTTCTAATTTCTGAAACTTTGCACATTATTTTATTTTTCTCTCTGTAAGCTTTTAGAATCTTTTCTTTGTACCTAACATTCTGGGATTTGATAGTTATATAAGTATCTGATTTGGGTATTCTTTACTGTGATGAATATTTGTGGGTTATTTTTATCTAGAAACTCTAGTCTTTTCAATTTTGAGCATTTTAAAATGATTTATTTGCTGATCATCCCCTCTATTTCCCTAAATACTACTTTTTTCTTTATTCTCCTACTATTCAGATGGTATACCTCCTGGGTTAATCTCTTAAGTTTCCTATAATTGCTCTCTTGGTTTTTAATTAGTGTGTGTGTATGTGTTCTAAATAGGGGAAACTTTTTTCTCTTTTGATGTTTTTCTTTTCAATTCATTTTATGGTATCTTATCAAAGAGCAATTTAAAATGTGTTTTTCCTATAGAAATGTGTTTTCTTATGTATGCGTATATTCTCTTTATGGGTATTTATTACAATGTTTTGGCTTATTTTATTTAGGCTGTGTTCTGTTTTCTGAATTGTCTATTTATTCTGAGTATTTTATTTCTCTCTTTGTTTTATTTTCTGTCATTCATATTAGGAAACATTCGCAAATGGATAGGCTGTAGAAAATGGGATAAACTCTTCATATGTATCATTGGTGTTCGTTATTTGTTAACCCGTGAACTTTTCTGTAGTCTGATGTGTTTAAGCCAATATGAATTTTCTTTTGAGCTGGCTAATTTCCATAGCATTTTTAGAGTTAAATGGCAAAAAAGAAAAAAAAAATTAATGATCATACTGTTTTTGTTATAAAAAAATCCCTTGAAGTATGTTTAGAGTCCATAAGTCCCTTTTTATTGAAACTTTCTAGGGAATAAATCTCTAGTCTTCCCTGTGGGATCTTGGAATCTAACTTCTACAAACTTTTAAGCAATTCTCTTATTTTCAGGTTCTCAAACTATTACCCTTCTTTATATATATTTCATGCTTCATATGTCCGCATTTCTGGGGGGTTGCATGATTCACATAGTCTTGCTTATGAGCTTCTTCCATTGCTAGCATAATTTTCTTTTCCTCTGTCTTCTCAGTCCGTTACTATTTAGGTATCTGCTTTACAAATTCCAGAACTGTTTTGCTAGCATCTTTTTTCTCATTATATCTGCACTTAATATTTTTCCTTTTTATAGTTGTAACAAAATTGTATTTAAAGAAATTATATGTTTTGCCATTAAAAAGTGAGCTTTCACACCCATTTACTGTTTAATAAGTAAATCAGTTTGTGTTAATTGGCTACAAGGTATTTAGAGTTTTAAAATATGGCCTCATTTAGAGCCACAGCTTATGCACCCCAAAATACTGAATAGTGCATTATATATTAATGGGATAAAGAATCTAATTGCAATTCAGAAAAGATGGAAATCGATATGGGCTAAATATTTAGAGAAGACAGAAGAAAATGTGGGCCTTGCACTGATTCATAGGAAATGGAACACATTCGGTCTTTGCTATTGAAGAGTAAATCAATCATAATGATGAAGGACATTTTAGAACGCTTACTCATAGCCAGGAAATATACTAAAATTTTGCATAGACTGACTTTTCTAATCCTCAAAACAAACAGATGAAATAGTTATCAGTATTTTCATCACTTTTATAGATGAGAAAACTATAGCTTGGAGAAGTACTTGACTTGCCTAACATCAAGCTGCTAATCAATGGTTGAACCAGATTTTGAGCTGAAAAAATCTGACTTTAAAATCTATGCTCTTAAATAGTAGGTTATATTGATATTTGTTCAGATACAGCTTAAATTTAACAATGTATTTGAATTCTACATAAACATTGTTATGAATTGTTTTAGAAAGTCAAATCTAATTTTAATTGTGACAGACAATGACAAGGAAATGTTGACTGGTCTGTGACATATCCTAATTAAAGACAATACAAACTTCTCTTTTTAAAAATTAGTCTACTGAGATAAGGGAAAACTTGCAGCTTTAAGGAGAAGGTAAGTGAATCAACAAAGCAAAGAGCTTACATGGGCTGCAGGAACCAAGGTCTCTTTGTTCATGTAATAAACATATCATGAAATGAAAATGCCATATACAGTTACTGATATTATCCCAATAATAACAAATTTCTCAATAGGAGCCAAACAAATGTAAACAACAATAACAACAACAGAACACACACAGATAGAATGGAATCTGTAGGTAGATTTTATTGCCCATAAGATGGTTCCCAATTATAAACACATAAGATTCCACTAAGACACAACTTGTTATATTGTGCCACCTTTGACATACAGCAACTTAATACATTAGAAGCCTGATGAAACAAAGCTATTCAATAAAGTATGTAATGATGACTGCTTTCATTAATTATTCATAAATGGCTTTCATAGTGCTAGGTATTTTTCATTTATATTGACAAAAATAACTTCTAGGCACATTTATTAAGTACAGCTCTCCACTGTTTTTGCTTTTATTTATTGAATTTTTAACATATAAATTTTTAAGTTGGTAACGTATTTTCTTTGCATGAATATGTGAAGCTTGGTGCAGTGGAAGGAAGAGGATTAAACTCAGAAATCTAGAGCTCAGGTCCCAACCCTGCCACCAACCCCATGTGTGTTTGTGGGCAGTTGACTTTTCTATGGACTTCAGTTTTCTTGCTCAGTTAAGAAGATCAGGGTCAATGTGTAAGGTCTTTTTTGAGCTAATGTACCATAAGTCCACAATAGGGTTTCACGTATTTGGATTTCAACAGCAACTTGCAAATCCATGTGTTCCCTGTAGTACATGCTCCTGCCATTTCTATTCTTTCCTTGAATAATAATGTACTCATCTAAAATTAATAAATTAATTTTTAAAAACTGTCACAAAGCAAGTCTATTCAAGAACCAAATGGGAAAAAGCAGAGTTCCACATACATTTCTGTCCCTGGGCTTTTAAAAAATATTTCAGTGATGCACATCCTATGCACATTTAAGATGATTGCTGCATTTTTTGAAGTGAGTTTAATTAGAAAGATGGTAAATTCCAGCACTTTGCATATGTTCTATAAATATCATTATTGTATTATTATTATTATTATTATTATTATTATTATTATTATTATTATTATTATTATTATTATTATTATTATTATTATTATTATTATTATTATTATTATTATTATTATTATTATTATTATTATTATTATTATTATTATTATTATTATTATTATTATTATTATTATTATTATTATTATTATTATTATTATTATTATTATTATTATTATTATTATTATTATTATTATTATTATTATTATTATTATTATTATTATTATTATTATTATTATTATTATTATTATTATTATTATTATTATTATTATTATTATTATTATTATTATTATTGCTGTCTGGATATAAATTTAATTCATTCAACTTATGAAAAACAATCATTATCAAATCCATTTGGCCAGGCAGTTATCCTGGTCAAATGACCAGCCAAATAGTTCACTTTCTGTCAAAAAATGTCTGACTTCATTACATTTTATGTTTCATAGTGCCTTTTTATTTCAAATAATTGTGCTAATACAAGTCCCATGACATTTCACTTCTACACTGAAATTTTAAGATGATAGATGATAAAGAAATAGATAGATAGAATGATAGACAGATTGGCTGGCCAATTAGCTCAGTTGGTTAGAACACCACCTTGTAACAAGGTCAAGGATTTGGGTCCCTGTATGAGTCAGCTGCCTCCCCTCCCCCCCAATAAAAAGGATAGATAGATAGATATGGATAGATATGGTTAAGCCAACAGACAGGAGGGTAGATATGGCACAGGGAACTCTGTGATGAGCTTGCTACTGATTCTCAAGTATGTATGTATGTATTTACTTATTTTTATAAGATCATTTTCTTTTGCTGCCAATATAACCTCCCTCGAGAGCTATGCACTTTTTAATGTTCCCTTTGGTTGATGCCCAAGAAAATGGATGGTACTGTGGATAGGACCCTCAAAGTTTGATCGATTTGCCTTTCTTGGTAACCTGCAAAGTAAGGGAATGGGAAAGAAGCTACAGAACCTTTGGCAGAGCTGAACTTCAGAACTCTCAGTCAAATTGAATACACTGGGAAGTTCAAGATCTGGAGCACCAATCTCGTGAAATGTTCAGTGCCACGTATACTCTAGAAAGTCTTTGTACTGCTCAGAAATAAGCATACCTAGGGTTGAAGACATCTGTTATAAAGCATGATTCATTCTTCATCCTAACAAAATTACTTTGCCTGTTGCCAAGGTCAGGAATTATAAAGTGAAGATAAATAAAAAAGTTTATTCAAGAAGATTTTAATGTACCAACACAGTCCCTTTTGTCGATCAGGCCAGCAGAAGGAGATGAAGTATTTGTTTATGGTGATGTGATCAGTTGAATTTGATTAACTTCTTGAAGGGAACTGTCAGCATCTCTGAGAATCTAATCTGAAATACCCCCTTTCCTTAAATGTGTTTAATTGAGTTGGGTCCTGAGGGCATATTTCCATCAGACATCTAGTGCTTCATAGCTAATGCCCTGTCCTGATATTCTCAAAAATCTGTCTTTCATGCAATTTGATCTGTCTTTTACATCTAACAGCAGCAGCTTAGAAGTCATGAGTACACATAAAACTAGCAGCCACAAAGCACACCGACATTTCATTAATTTAGGTATACATTGATTTAAATTATATGGAAAAATTTGTATTTAGAGCTCTGTGGGTGTGCACACATGAGAGAGACAGACAGAAGACAGAAACAGAGAGAATGAGGGTTGAGGAGAGAGGAGAAACAGAAAGAGACTTGAATGTTTTATTTTGTTTTGTTATTAAAGGGAAAGTCGTCTTATTGGCTCCAGAAATTCACAGTGATTTGGGTTTTGGTTTTTTTTTCTTCTTTTTCTTTTTGGTGGCTGGCCTATAGGGGGATTGGAACCCTGGACCTTGCTAACCAGTCAGCTTCTTTATCTCTCTTTTATAAGTTAATGGATAAAGACATATAGAAGCATTATCATATATCTATAAAATATACACAAGCAGCATTTCAGAAATACTAATATATACTTTGAATAATAATAAAACATTTAGACAGAATATTTGATTATTTAAGTTTGATATGTGAAGGATAAATCTGCTTGGGTCTTGTAATCCGCTATATAATAACGTTAATTGCATTAAAAATAAAAGTTTAGAAAAAAAGGGTAGACATTTCATCATGAGAGTATATCTATGAATATAGGTGAAGATTTATACGCCATTGGAAACTTGAAAACTTGAAAAGGGGAAGAAATATATAGAATATGAATTCAAGCCTGAAATACTAACATATAATTTTCAACGTTCTATGATGAGCTGGAAGATGTTATCCACACACATAGGTAAGGAGGTAATGTAGAAGAAAAGGATTATACAAACCACGTGCACATGTGTACACTCAGTCTGAAAAGCCCATTGATGATGATGTTGAAGATTTTGAATTTATATTTTCTTATAGAGCATGCCAAAGTACTCATTAGCATTTTTATTACAGATATATGTTTTTGATTTCTAGAATTGGCATCACTTTTCTTCTGAAATGCAATATATAATTAACTGATTAATTCATGGTATTAATTACTACCTCTTTTTACTTATTCATTGACACTGTCAGGAAATTTACCATTGAATAATTTTTTTGTTAATGACATTTTAGTACAAAAATGAGTTGTTATTGCTTTGAAAGCAACTGTTTTAATGTTCTGCACATTTCCTTCATTTTATCAAGAGAAAAAAAATTCCATGAATGTAAACCAGTCAGAACACTCAGTGTTGTGACTTGATACAGGACTTCAGAATGTTACAAGTATGAAGGAATGCCTGTCCCTACACTGAATGCACATACATTGGAAGTGTCATTGTTTCTTATAGATTTTCATCCTCCATTGGGCTCTCAATTGTTTCCACCTATTAGAGCAAGATTCCCTTTTAAATGAGCTCCTACACTGATGTGGATAAAAAATGTACATGAACATCACATTTTGTTAGAATTATAACTAAAATTTTTTTTTTAAAAAAAGAGCTCTAAATGAGATTACAATGAACATTTCTTTTTTTTTTTTTTTAAAAAAAAAAGCAAACTTTGAGACATGTTAAATTACAGTGTCTGCACAGAATGACTTTTCTTTTTCCCCCTTATGTTCCTTATATCTGTTGAATTTATAGTGGCAGAGAAGTCACACTCATATCTTACTCAGATAAAGATCTACTTATGTCCATTTCGGAAGAATAGAAGAAAAACAACTGGCCAATTAGCTCAGTTGGTTAGAGCACAGCCTTGTAACACCAAGGTTATGTGTTCAGATTCCTGAACTGGCCAGCCACCAAAAAAAAAAAAAAAAAAAGTCTCTAAAAAAACAAAGAAGAAGAAAAATGCTTGGAGCTCTAGAAAGGTATCTCTCTCAACTTGTTAGTTCAAAACTCTCCCAATGCTACACTGCAAGATTCATGTGCCTTCAGTTATGCTAAGACTAGTAAGTGTATGGCCCACGATGTGGTGCAGCTTGCTATTGTGATTGTGATGTAACTAAATACTCCTAAGAATGAACTATATACAATTAAAATAGCCTCAGAGTTCTCATCTCCTGTGTGGAACTTCACTGCAGGCAGCAGAAGGTAGACTTCAAAGGATAAATACCAGGTGACTTTCCTGTCCTGCTTCTGACTGATGTACCAGGTGTATGAGCTTTGAAAAGGAGAGTTCACCACCACCCTCCTCTTATTGCAACAGTCTATTTCAGCCCTGGTTCTCCAAGGATCCAGGACACTTTCCCAGGCCTCCCTGATACCAGACCAGGTGGTGAACTTCCTTGGGTGGGCTTCTAAAATGAGGAGGCAATTTCATTTTATCCCAGTTTCATGGAGATACTCATTTCATCTTTACCCCTGCTTGTCAGGGATCCCTTACTCCCTTTACAGTTCTACTTGAGAAATTTACCAGCCCCTTTTTTGGAGCATGAAAGAATGTTGGGAGGTGGGCCTTTCCCTTTATGCCCAAGGAAACATTAACAGCTTTTCTCATAGCTAGAAAAGTATGGTTAACTAAAAGATTAATTTCTAATTATACAAGACACTGTGTAATGCAAACTCAACATTTCTTGCCTTCTAGGAGAAAATATCCTTACCAGCAGGATGCAATCAGAACAAACAAACCAACAAACAAATAAATAAATAGAGTACATTGAGTGGATAATAATGGCAAATATTGTGGTGCTTTTTATTTTTAATTTCTAAAATGTAATCTGATTATCACAATATTAGCACTCCAGAAAACAGGAAGGTTTATTTCTGAGATTTTTTTGTGATTATACCAAAATAGTAATTCAGTGCATTTATTTTTTGAGATAAGGAATTAAAATAACTAAAATATTTTGTAAATATCAAGTACTCTGTAAATGCTAATGTGCTTATAGAAGTATATAGATGTTTGAGGAGAATGCTAAGTTGACAGATAGGAAATTGCATTTCCTTACTTTACAAGTATTTTCTTTTCCAAAGATAAAATATATTGTTTTTGCCTAGAATACTGAAAAGTGCATGTATGCTGAGGAGAGGGATCATAACAAGGGGTAAGCATGGTAAAAAGCAGAAAGATGACCTCAAGCCAACTGAAAATAAGCTACCCTGGTTTTAATACTCATATTGCTATGATGATTAGCAATTCTTTATTGGAACATAAGCTAATTTTATACAGTTGGTGGCTAATTTTATACAGCTGTTTTTTGAGAAAACAAACTAATAATTTTGTGTGCTCAGTGTAAGGGGAAAAAAAATAATGCTTTTTTTTTTTGGCAGGTGGCTAGTACGGGGATCAAACCCTGGACCTTGGTGTCATCAGCACCAGGCTCTAATCAACTGAGCTAACCAGATGACACCACTTCTTCTTGTTGATAAAAAAAATCAGAAATTAAAAGAAAAAAATAAAATCACTGACTATCTTGTTTCCTATCATTGCCAAGAATGAACTCACACTTGGCAACAACAACAACAACAAAAATAGCCAACATTCATGGCTTATTTGGTTATTTATGATTGGAAAATGATAATGAAAAAAATTACTTAGGCTTTTAAAAATTTTTTCAATGGTCAAATAGACAAGGTAATTCCAATATCTAATACCATTTTTTACTATTGCTTGTCATTTAAATTCAATTTGTTAAGATTTATTGATTATTAACTTGTGTTCCCAATTCTGTTAGCATTGTAAAAAGAATAGATAAAAGTTTTAATCTCAGTTGTGTATCCCTGTCATGTATGATTAGTTTCTATTGTTTAAAACCTCTGCAATTCTGAAAGTCTCTGTAAACAAATTCAACACCTTCCTTTGAGCACACTTGATGTCAGATATTAGACATTACAGGAGTACATATGTTCCCTGTGTCTGTCTACTTTTTGAGAACAGTCTATTCTGAGTTTCCTACAACCTCCTACTGTATCTTTATCTAACATTACACAGTGAATATGAAGTAATTGAGGTGGAGAAATAACAGGAGTTGATCAAAGTAGAAATTTAAAGAACATCAGGTTGAAGTGAGATTAATCTTTGTCCGTGTGTATCATGCTTTAGTATGGTTTGGATGCAACTTCAGTCACTTAAGTTCTACCTTCAAAATAGCTTTCTCTATCTGACAAAATATCAATAACAAAAACAAAATGTCAAACCAAACAAAAAAATTCACGAATTTTATCATTTGTGTGTGTATTAGTCAGGGTTCTCCAGAGAAACAAAACCAACACAAGGTCTCTCTAATACAATCTCTCTCTCTCTCGCTATGTGTTCTTATGTATACCTACATAAAATAGGGATAATAATTTATAAAATAATATATGAAAGATTTGGTTCATATGATTGTGGAGACTTTGTGAGCACAAAATCTATCTAATAGGAGAGGCCAGCAGGCTGGAGGCTCAGGAAAGAGTTGAAGTTCAAGTCTACAGGCAGTCTGCTATAAAACCAGGGAAAGACAGTGCTGTGGATGAAGCCTGTAGGCAGTCGACTAAGGAATTCTCTTTTGCTCAAGGGAGGTCAGTCTTTTGTTCTACTCAGGTATTCAACTGATTGTATGAGGCCCATCCACATTATGGAGGGTAATCTGCTCCACTCAAAGTCCACTATTTTATATGTAAATTTCATTCCAAAAAACCCTCACAGAAACATTCAGAATACTTGATCAGATAGTCCCAGACAAGTTTACAAATAAAATTTTCCACTATGTGTAATATGCAGGGACTTAATATGCTAAGTTCTGAAACTAAAGACTTTCCCAGTCTATAAAAACTTACAGACATCAGAAAATTTTAGAGAAGTACTAAAGATATACTAGCACCAAGGTTAGACTTTCTCCTTGAGTAAATCATTTCAACTTTTATTAGAATTAAAAAGAAATTAAATAGAGTACTTCAGATAACGGTGGAGAGAAGAGGTGCAATGATTCTTCTTTGCAGAAACAAGCATAAAACTGGACAACATTGCCAATGATCATTTAGAGACACTGGAAATCAACCAGAATCAGACATAAAATTGAGAAGAATTTGCTGTTTAAAAACTGCTATATGGGGCCAGCCCGTGGCTCACTCGGGAGAGTGTGGTGCTGATAACACCAAGGCCACGGGTTCGGATCCCATATAGGGATGGCCGGTTGGCTCACTGGGTGAGCGTGGTGCTGACAACATCAAGTTAAGGGTTAAGATCCCCTTACCAGTCATCTTTAAATAAATAAATAAGTACATACATACATACATAAAAACTAAATTCACTAATTAATTAAAAAATTAAAAATTAACAGGCTCACTCGGGAGAGTGTGGTGCTGATAACACCAAGGCCACGGGTTCGGATCCCATATAGGGATGGCCGGTTGGCTCACTGGGTGAGCGTGGTGCTGACAACACCAAGTCAAGGGTTGAGATCCCCTTACCGGTCATCTTTTAAAAAAAACAAAAAACAAAAAAAAACTGCTATATGGTTAGGAAAATGCAGGCTGAATCTATGGCCATCCTGCCTGGAGCTGTATACCTACCATCTTTCTTCCCTAATCCCTGTTTGGTCACTGAAAACCATAGCTTTACTGGCTTTGGGCTTGTGGCAGATCAGACTTGATTTGCAGTGGGAGCAGGGGATAAGCCCATGATTTTGCCAACTAAAATTGGCAGACTTAGTTTGAAAGAGACCAGGAAAACCAATAGATAAGCTAATTCTAGATATGCTAGTTCTAGTGGTCCCATACCTAAGAGGGTAGTAGGCAAAGTGGGAATTTAATGGTGAAGAAGACAAATCCGTAGAAGAGTTGAGAGAATTTCTAAACACATACCTGTATGACTAATAAACTATACGTGCCTGGGGGTGACCCAAAATTGCCAAGCAAAATTTAAATTCTAAGAGATTTTAAGGGAAATTGAGAACATTCTGGGAATTTTGATGAACTTCTTTACCTCTATACAAATAGCTCAGCAGAAGGCAGAAACCTTAGGGACTGGGGGATGTCTAAACACAACCTCCTCATAAACCGTTGCCTCACCACTAACCTATGCAAAAACAGGAAGATGTACTCAAGAGCCAGGCTAAAATAATTAAAGCATATGTATTTTTAAAACTGACTGGTAGGCATAGTTTAAGTACAAGCAAGTTGCCAAAAACGACCATCAAAAAAATAAAACAGAATCCAGAATTACTAAAATATATTAACTAAAATGTTTGACTTTAATCAAACACTATTAAACATGAAAATAAATAGGAAAGTGTGAAAAATACTAGCAAAATAGCAACAGTAGCCAATAAAAATTAATTCTAAGTGAGCCCAGATATTAGATTTATCAGTGATTTAAAGCTGCTAACATAAATATGTTAAAAGTAAAAAAGAAACATATATTCAAAAAATTAAAGGGAAATGTGCTAACAATGAACAATAAAAATTCTCAATAGAGAAATGAATACCATAAAAAAAGAAACAAAAGAGAAAGTTATAGATGAGAAGTACAATAAGACGTTTGTTTTTTTTTTTACCCATTCAACTTTTAAAGGACATATGGGTTATTTCCATATTTTGGAATTAATAAATAAAGCTAATTCAAATATCTGCATACAGGTTTTTGTACAAACATAAGTTTTCAGTGCACTTGGGTAATATCTAATAGTATAATTGCTTGATCACACTGTAAAACCATGTTTAACCTTATAAGAAACTACCAAATTGTTTTTCCAGAGTCACTGTATCATTCCCACAATCAATGGAAATGTTCTAGTTGCACTGCATATCTGACAGCACTCACTAGTGCTATTCTATTTTTTATTAAATCATGTTTTTGTTGCCACATATAAAAACTCATTGTAAAATAGGAGATCGTGTGCTTTTCTACTGTTTATTTCTATACATCAATTTTGCATATTATATTTAGGCCTACTATTCATTTCAAGTCAATTTCCTTATGAAATGAAAGGTGTGTGTTAAAGTTTATGTTTGCTTATGGAAGTACAATTGTTTCAACACCATTTGTTGAAAAGTCTATCATTTCTCAACTGGATTTTACCTACAATTTGGACAAAAATCAGTTGACTATATTTGTGGAGATCTATTACTGTGCTCTCTCTACTCTATTCCAACGACCAATGTGTCTTTCCTGAACCGATGTGATACTATCTTAAATAGTGTAATTTTATAGTAAGGCTTAAAACAGAATAGTATAGTTCCTCCAAATTTGTTTTGTCTTCTGCACAAGTAAAACAATAATAATAATAAAAATAATCTTAGTCTGCCTTCAGGTAATATTATATTGCTTCATATGAACTGTAAGTATCTGTAACAGTATATTCGCAATTCATCCTTCCTGCTTTTTTTTTGTTTGTTTTTGTCCTTATACATTTTACATATATATGTGCTGTAATCACATAACAACTTGATATATTATTGCTTTTAATATACAGTTTTCTTTTAGGGCAAATAAAAATAAGAAAAATATTGTATTTACCTTCTTTGATTTCATTTCCAACACAATTCATTTCTTTATCCAAGTTTCTGACATATGCCACATTCCTCTGACTGAGAAACATTTTCATATTTTGTAGATAAGCTCTGCTGACAATAAATTCTGATTTTTGCTTGTCTGAGAAAGTCTTCCTTTTTCTTACTTTTTTTAATTGATATTTTGGCTAGATATGTAATTCTGAATTGGCAGGGTGTTGTTAAAATAGAATAATTTAATCAGGCCCCCTCGCCTTAGGTATGGTTAGGGGTGATATGGCACATTCTTTGTAAGCAAATTGTGTGTATGGGTAGAATTAGTACACATGCACGGTGCCATGGCACGGCTGGCATCCACCATCTGCATGGCTATGCTCTCGAACCTATGGCTTCCAAGGACCTGTTTCCACTTACCTAGCTCATAGACCTGTGTGTGAGGGGTCTGGTGGCCCAGCCTGGTGCATGAGGGGTCTGGGGACACAGTCTGGTGTGTGACGGGTTTGTGACCCAGTCTGTGAACAGGCTTGAGGGGTCAGTGAGCACCAGATTCAGCCCTAGCTCGACACAGGGTTTTTTATTTATTTTTTTTCTTCCAAATTTTATTTTATTTTGTCAATATACTATGTGGTTGATTATTATGGCAATTACCCAAACCTCCCTCCCTCCTCCCTGATTTTTTTTTTTAATCAGCACTTTATATCAAACCATTATCTTTTTGATTACATGATTTCTGATGAGAAGTCTGCTCTAAAAGTTCTCATTGTTTCCTCTGCAGGCAATGTGTCTTTCTTCTTACTGTCTTCAAGATTTTCTCTGTCTTTTCATTTTCACAGTTTGAAATGATATGCAAATAAATGAAGGTTTTCTATATTGTTTTGCTTTATTAAGTATCCTGCTTGGTGTTCTGTAAGCTACTTGTAACTGTGGTTTGGTGTCTGTCATTAATTTTGGAAATTTCATGGCCATTACTTTTTAAACATTTCTTCCACTACATTCTCTCTTTTTTCTCCTTCAAAGATTACAGTTGAGATTTTTGACAAGATGGCGACGGGTCTGGAGTGGCCGTGACAGGAGACAGCGCGATCCTGTGAGCCGTGCG
>NW_007736643.1:0-9128 GCF_000696425.1 Galeopterus variegatus
GGTGATGGGCCATAATAATCATATACATTGTATATTGACAAAATAAAAATTTATCCAAAAAAAAAAGGAGAGAACAAAACTGAGGACGTGAGAGGCAGGAAATGGGGAGAAAGAAGTGGGTTAGGGAGAAATTGGTAAAGGGGCACAAAAAATGTTGACATTGTGTAATGATAAAATAAAAAACAAAATATATATATTTGCTGAAGTAGTGAACTCCACTTTATAAACAAAAAAATGAATAAAATTCAATGGGTCACATAAAAAATGCAAACCATGAAAGCCTACAGAAAATGGGGTGAATATTTTAGACCTGTTTCAACAGTGTTATGGAAAGAGTCAAATAGTTTTGAAAAGTGAACATACCAGAATGTCTGTATTACTTAAGACCCCCATCATTAAAAAAACCTGCCAGCTGATTATATTTCCAATAGTCCCTTTACTAAAGTCATAGGAAATGTGCTGGCGAGAGTAGCTGTCCTCTGTATCCAAGATTAGTGACAGGAGACACTGCTATGGATCTGGAATCCCTAATGGGAGTAGGAATGTAAGATTCTGGAATTTCAGAGACCATGTGGCAGTACTTAACTATTTTAGGTGAGACAGACATTAGTATATAACGGAGAGCCACAGGAGTCTTGGCTCACAGAAATCTATGGCAAGGGCCGTAGATCATGACTTTCCTAATGGTAAGATAAATGGACAACCAATGAGAGTATTGCTTGATTTATAAAACCAAAAGACTCAAGGTAGGTGAGAAGTCTGAATTTAGCCACCACAACTGTAAATCACAATCCTTTGCCCAGTTTCCATACCTGAGTTAGTTCTTAGAACTAGAGCCCATTTAATGGAAGGAAATTGAAGTCTCTTTGAGGAAAATCCCTCCAACGCAAATATATGCAGTGGTGATTCCTCTAATTCTTCCCCAAAAGAACCTACACTTATTTCCCAAAGTAACTACACAGCAGGGAAAAGAGACTATCTAGATCTTTCAAGAGCTGTGGGATAATGGATCTGAACTGACACTTATTTCAGGGGATGTAAAATGCCATTGCAAACCCACTGATAGAGTATGGATGTATACAGATGATAATGGAGATGCTGAGGTCCATCTCACAGTCACCACAGATACACAAACCCACCCTGTGGCTTTTCCTATTACTTGAAGCATAATCAGTGAATATATTTAGAGTTATTTTTTTCCTAAACTTTGGAGAAAGACTCGTTATGGTAGGACAGAAAAGACCAAGGGTAAGTTACTTGAACTCCTCCCAACCCCACTCAGATAGTAAATTGGGAGCAATACTACAATCTAGATAAAATGGCAGAGATTTGTGTCACCCTCGAAGACTTAAGGAAAGCAGAAATGGGAGTTCTCATCACATCCCTCTTACATTCACCAGTCTCGCCCTTGTGAAAAACAGATAGATCATGCAAGACGATGTTGGACTCTATAAACTTAACTGGCAATCTCAATCACAGTCAACGTGCTAAAAGTGGGATATTTATTAAAACAGATCAAAATACCCTCTGGAATTTGGCACATAGCTACTGACATAGCATATGCTTTTTTTCAATGCCCATCCAAAAGGAGAATCAAAAGCTGTTTTTATTCACCTATAATAAACTGAAAAACATATATATCTTGTCCTAGGGTTTTTCTAACTTTCTTTTCTCAGTCACAAGAGTCATAAGGGACCTTGGTAATCTTGACATTCTGCAGAACATCATGCTGATCCCCTGTGGTGATGACATCATGCAAATTAAATCTGTTGAGTAGGAAGTGGTAAGTACTCAGGATGACCTGGTAAGATAGATACAGGACAGAGAGTGAGAGAGATTCTTTACACAACTAAGGGACCTTCCAAACTTTTGTAAAACAATAGTCTGGGGCATTCTGGAATATCCTCTCCAAGGTAAAGGGCAAGTTATTTTACCAAAAAAGCACAGAATTTTGTAAACCTCTTTATATATGTTAAACCTCTCCTATATTTTTATAGGAGAGAGCGTATAAGCCACACTGGAAAACATTGCTCAACTCATTTATTGGGTGATGTGAATGATTACCATTTTTAAGTGGTGACCAAAATAAGAGAGACCTCTACAACATGTTCCGGCCATGCTATTAGGGTCATACGACTTGGCATGTCCAATGATGCCAGAAGTCTCTATAATAGATTAGGATAAGTGGTAGAATCTCTCCCCAGCATCGGTGTTTGAGTCATAATGCAGCCATCTAGAGTTCTAGAGCAAGGCCATGCCATCTGAGGCAGAGAGTTATTCATTGTTTAAAAAAACAGCAGCAAGGTGGCAGAATAGGAAGCCCCAGATCCCCAGCCTCCAGAGACACTGATTTATAACAACAATACACAGTCCAAAAAGCCTTTATGAGGAAAGTTAAAACCAGTTAAGGAGTCACAGTACACAAGACAAGCACAAAATCATGAACAGCTACATTAAAATGAGTAAGAAAAGCCATTGAATTTTATCCAGGACACTCCTTCCTTCCCCAATCCAGCACAGTTGCCTCAATCAGGAGGAAATGCCCAACTTCCAGCTTCTCCCAAGGGAAGGAAAGTGAAGATGGAACATACGTCTAACATTTCAGTTTTTGAGGGCGTGCCAAGGGAAACGTTTATATCTTGCCTGACATGTAGCACTGAAGGGAAACTGATATACCTTGGGTGCCTTGAGCCACTGACAACAAAGGACAGCTCAGCAGCTTGTTGCAGCACCAGAGAATTTGCAGTACCACGCACAGCTATAAAACAGGTCATTTGATATTATTGAGTCAGAGGAAGAGAAAGAAAAAAGAATGAAGAAAAGTGAAGAAAGCCTCAAGGATTTATGGTATGTCATCAAGTGGAACAATATATGCATATGGGAGCCCAAGAAAGAGAAAATAGAGAGGAAGGGTGAAGAGATTGTTTGAAGAAATCATTATTGATTTCTTCCCAAAACAGTGGAAGTAAATGGGCATCCAACATTTAAGAAACTCAAAAGTTTTCAACTGGGATGAACCCAAAGTGACCTACACTGAGAAATACTATAACTGTCAAAAGTCAAAGTCACAGAGAGAATCTTAAAAGCACCAAGAGAAAAGTGACGTATCGTGTACTATACCACTTCCATAAGATTATCCCTGGATTTCTCAGCAGAAACATTACAGGCCAGAGGAAGGGAGGTGATCTCTTTGAAATCCTGAAATTTTTTTTAAAAAGCAAAAAATAAAAAAATAAAATAAAAACCCTGCTAACCAAAACTACTATACACAAGTGAACTTCAAAAAGTTCATGGAAAATGAAATTGAAAGATAAAAAGAAAATGAAGTTGAAATATAAAAATTAAAAACATAAACTTAATTTCTCAACACGAGCTCCACCAAGTTCAAGACTCTTTTGTAAGTGATCATACCAGCCATTTAGTCATCTCTAAAAAACTGAAGGGTCTGGGAATTTAACCATGTCAATGCAGTCTTTTTTATGTTATTAATTAAAGAAAAATGGGTGTCCTTTAAAGATATTTTTTAAGATTGAGAAACAAAACGAAGACAGAAGGAGCCCAATCAGGACTCTCAGGTGGATACCCAGTCAGTTGCCATTGCAACTCTCACAAAATTTCCATTGTCTGATGAGAGAGATGAGCAGCAGCATTGTGATAAAGAAGTCTCTGGTGAAGCTTTCCTAGGCATTTTTCTGCTAAAGCTAACTTTCTCAAAATATTCTTATAATAAGCAGATGTTACTGTTCTTTGGCCCTCCAGAAAGTCAACAAGCGAAATGCCTTGAGCACTAAAAAAATTGTTGCCATGACCTTTGCACTTGAGCGGTCCACCTTTGTTTTGACCGGACCATTTCCACCTCTTGGTAGGATCCTGTCTTCAGGATTGTACTGGGAAAGCAATGTGTCATCTCCTGTTATAAATCTTTGAAGAAGTTCTTCAGGATCTAGACCCCACTTGTTGAAAATTTCCATTCACAGAAATGCTCTTGTCTATAGCTGATTTGGGTGCAGTAGTTTTGGCACCCATCAAGAGGAAAGTTTGCTCAACTGTAATTTTTCAGTTGGAATTGTGTAAGCTAAACCATTTGAGACTCTAGGGTGTTGGCTATTGTTTCTGCTGTTAATTGTTCGTCCTCTTCAATTAGGCCATGAACAAAATTAATTTTTTCCTTGCAAATTGATGTGGATGGTTCGCCACTGTGGGCTTCATCTTCAACACCACCTCATCCCGTCCTAAAATGAATTATCCATTTGTAAGTTGCTGATTGCTTTGGGGCATTCTCCCCATAAATTTTTCATCAAACATAAATGATTTCACCATTCTTCAACTGAACTTCGTCATAAATTTAATGTTTGTTCTTGCTTTACTTTTGCCAGAATTCATGTTGTTCTCTAGGGACTCTATTCAAACTGATATCTCATTCTTCTTAGGGCCTCAAAACAGATCCTATTCAGACATGTTATAACAAGTTAGTATGAGTTTATTTTGGTGTCAAGAATTTTCTGAAATCTGTGCATAGTTTTTTCCATAATAATCACTTTCCAAGAACTTTTTGAAGACCCCTCATATATATATATATGGCCTCAAAACAGATCCTATTCAGACATGTTATAACAAGTTAGTATGAGTTTATTTTGGTGTTAAAAATTTTCTGAAATCTGTGCATAGTTTTTTCCATAATAATCACTTTCCAAGAACTTTTTGAAGACCCCTCATATATATATATATATATATATACGAATGACTAAATCTAGCTAATTAACATTTCAATCACCTCTCCTACCTATCATTTTTTGTAGTGGGAACATTTAAAACATCCTCTTTAAGCAATTTTGAAATATACAATACGCGATTATTAACTACAGTCACCATGCTGTACGATAGATCACTAAAACTTATTCCTCGGTTCTAACTGAAACTTTGTGTCCTTTGACCAACATCTCCTCTTTGCCCATTTTATAAATATATGCTACTTATGTTAAATTGCAATGGGTTTATTTTGTGTTTAACCATTTATCAATTCCCCCTTTTCTCCCCTCCCTGTCCCTCTCTTCCCACCATCAAAATCGTATCTGTTCACTTCTATTAACAAGTTCAAGGAATTATTGTGATTGTTATCTTTCCCCCCACCCCTGTTTATTTGTTTGTATATTTATTTATTTATTTATATTAGCTCCCACATATAAGTGAGAACATGTGGTATTTCTCTTTTTGTGCCTGACTTGTTTCGCTTAATATATTTTTCTCCAAGTCCATCCATGTTATTGCGAATGGTAGTATTTCATTCTTTTTTACAGCAGAGTACTATTCCATTGTGTAGATATACCACAGTTTCCTTATCCACTCATCTGATGATGGACATTTGGGCTGGTTCCAACTCTGGCTATTGTAAATAGTGCTGCGATAAACATGGGAGCACAGGTATCCCTTCAGTATGATGATTTCCATTCCTCCGGGTATATTCCCAGCAGTGGAATAGGTGAGTCATATGGTAGATCTATCTGTAATTGTTTGAGGAAACGCCATACTATTTTCCATAAAGGTTGCACCATTTTTCAGTCCCACCAACAGTGTAAGAAGGTCCTTTTCTTCTCCACATCTTTGTCAGAATTTATCATTTCTGTCTTTTGGATATTAGCTATCCTAACTGGAGGAAGATGATACCTCAAAGTGGTTTCGATTTGCATTTTCTGAATGCTAAGTGATGTTGAGCATTTTTTCACGTGTCTATTGGCCATTTGTATATCTTCCTTTGGGAAATGAGTATTCAGCTCCTTTGCCCATTTTTTAAATTGGGTTACTTGTTTTTTCCTATTAAGTTGTTTGAGTTCCTTGTATATTCTGGCTATTAATCGTCTGTCAGATGTATATTTTGCAAATATTTTCTCCCACTCTGATAGTTGTCCTTTTGCTCTGTTAATAGTTTCTTTTGCTGTGCAGAAGCTTTTTAGTTTGATATAATCCCATTTGTTTATTTTTCCTTTGGTTGTCTGTGCTTTGGGGGTCATGTTCATAAAGTCTATGCCCAATGCTACTTCCTAAAGTGTTTCCCCTATGATTTCTTTTAGGAGTTTTATTGTTTCAGGATGTATATTTAATTCTTTAATCCATTTTGAGTTGATTTTGGTATATGGCAAGAGGTACAGGTCTAGTTTCATCTTCTACATATGGATGTCTATGGATGTCTAATTTTCCCAGCATCATTTACTGAATATGCAGTCTCCTCCTCAGTCTGTGTTCTTGGTGATTTTGTCAAAGATCAGATGGCTGTAGGTATGTGGATTGATTTCTGGATTCTCTATTCTGTTCCATTGGTTGGTGTATCTGTTTTTATGCGAGTATTATGCTGTTTTGATTACTATAGCTTTGTAGTATTCTTTAAAGTCAGGTAGTGTTATGCCTGCAGATTTATTTATTTTTCTCAGAATTGCATTCACTATTTGTGGTCTTTTGTTATTCCATATGAATGTTTGAATTTTTTTTTTCCATTTCTGAGAAGAATAACATTTGAATTTTGAAGGGGATTACATTGAATTCGTAGTATGGACTTTGGGTAGTATGGACATTTTCACAATGTTAATTCTCACAACCCAAGAGCTTGGGATACCTTTCCATCTTCTTGTGTCCTCTTTAATTTCTCTCAACGGTGATTTGCAGTTTTTGTTTTAGAGATTTTTCACATCCTTGGTTAACTTTATTCCTAGGTATTTTATATTTTTGGTGACTGTTGTAAATGGACTAGCTTTCTTGAATTCTTTTTTTGCCAGTTCATTTTAGGGGTATAAAATGCTACTGACTTTTGTGTGCTGATTTTGCATCCTGCAACCTTGCTGAAATTTTTTTATCAATTTTAGGAGGTTTTTTATAGAGTCTTTAGGCTGTTCTGTACAGAAGATCATATCATCTGCAAACAGGGACAATTTGACTTCATCTCTTCCAATATGGATACCCTTTATCTCTTTCTCTTCCCTGATTGCTCTGGCTAGTACTTCCAATGCTATGTTGAATAGGAGTGGCGAGACTGGGCATGCTTGTCTTTTTCCTGTTCTTAGGATGTTATTGGCAGTAGGTTTGAAAATATGGCTTTAATTGTGTTGATATACTTTCCTTCTATACCCAGTTTATAAAGAGTCTTTATCATGAACAAATGTTGAATTTTGTCAAGTGCCTTTTCAGCATCTATAGAAAAGATTATATGTTTTTTGTCTTTGATATTATTGATGTGGTATATCACATTTATTGACTTGCATATGTTGAACCAACCTTGCATCCCTGGGTTGAGTCCCACTTGATCATGGTGTATAATTTTATGTATGCATTTCTGTATTCTATTTGCTAGTATTTTATTGAGGATTTTTTGCATCTATATTCATCAAAGATATTGGTCTGTAGCTTCCTTTTTTTGTTGTATCTTTGTCTGATTTTGGTATTAGGGTGATGTTTGCCCCATAGAATGCATTTGGAAGAATGACCTCTGTTTCAATTTTTTGGAATAGTTTGTAGAAAATTGGTATTAAGTCTTCTATAAATGCTTGGTAGAATTCTGCAGTGAAGCCATTCAGTCCTCAGCTTTTCTTTGTTGGGAAACTGCTGATTACAGCTTCAATTTATTTGATTGTTATTGGTCTGTTCAGATTTTCTGTCTTCTTGGTTCAGTCTTGTTAGTTTGTGTGTGTCCAGAAATTTATCCATTTCCTCCATATTTTCAAATTTATTGGCATATAGTTGTTTATAGTAATCTTTAATGATTCTTTTTATTCCTGAGGTATTAGTTGTATTATCTCCTTTTTCATTCCTAATCTTTATTATTTGTGTCTTCTCTATTCTTTATAGTTTCCAGAGTTTCATTTGTTATTGATTTCTAGTTTTAATCCATTGTGGTCTGAAAAAGTACATGAAATAATTCCAGTTTTTTTGAATTTGTTGAGACTTGATTTGTGACCTTACTTGTGGTCTATCCTGGAGAATGTTCTATGTGCTGATGAGAAGAATGAATATTCTGAAGTTGTTGGATGGAATGTTCTATAGATAGCTGCCAAGTCCAATTGGTCTAAATTGTTGTTTAGATCTTGTGTTTGTCTGTTGATTTTTTTTGCCTAGATGATCTGTCCAGTGTTAAGAGTGGGGTGTTCAGGACCCCTACTATTATGGTATTAGTATCTATCTCTTTCTTTAGGTCTAATAGTGTTTACTTTATATATCTGGCTTATCCAGTATTGGGTGCATATATATTTATGATTGTTATGTCTTTTTGCTGGATAGAAGTTTTCATCATTACATATATAGTGGTCTTCTTTATCTTTTTAAAATTATTTTTGGTTTGATGTCTATGTCTATTTTTGGTTTGATATAAGAATAGCTGCTCCAGCTCGATTTTCATTTCTATTTGCATGGTATATCTCTTTCCATACTTTCGTTATTAGTCTTGTGTGTCTTTAGAGGTGAGGTGAGTCTCTTGAAGACAACTTATTGTTGTGTCCATCCTTTTAATCCAATCATTCAGTCTGTATCTTTTGAGTTGGGAATTTAGTCCTTTTACATTAAGGGTTATTATTGAAAGGTATTGATTTACTCCTGGCATTTTACTGACTTTTGTTTGGATGTTTTAAATATCTTTTGTTCCTTTCTTTCTGATTTAATGTTTGTCTTCTGTGTTTGTTGGTTTCTTGGGATGGTAGATACACTTCTTTTCTCTTTATTGTCCACATTTTTGTTTTACTGGTGAGTTTTTTTCTTTCATGAGTATGCATGGTAGTGATGGTTGTTTTTCAGGTACCAAACACAGTACACCCTTGAGAATTTCTTGTAAATCTCATCATGTGGTAGCAAACATCCTGCAGTTTTTGTTTGTCTGAGAAATATACTGTTTGTCCTTCATTCTGGAAGGATAGCCTTGCTGCGTAAATTGTTCTTGGCTAACAATTTTTATCTTTTAGTGTTTTGAATATATCATCCCATTATCATCTGGCTTTTAGAGTTTCTGATGAAAAATCTGATGTTAGTTTAATGGGGCTCCCATATACGTTACTTGACACTTCTCTCTTGCAGCTTTTAAGATTCTCTCTTTGGGGGCCGGCCCGGTGGTGCACTGCTACAGTGCGCCGCTTGGGAAGCGTGGTGGCGCTCCT
>NW_007736643.1:10618-12395 GCF_000696425.1 Galeopterus variegatus
TCAGTCATTTCAAGGACATCCTGTTCTATAGGATCTGGTACATGAGGGTTATTATATTCCTCTGGTGGTATCATATTTTCTTACTTTTTTTCCTACTTCTAGTATCTCTACACTGGTTTTTAGTCATCTTGCAGAGAAGTTACTTTTTCTGGTACTCTGGAGTGGGGTTAACAGAGAGGGAGCTCTTCTTGCAGGTGTATTTTACAATGACAGTTGAATGGGGTGTTTTAGAATTGGATCCAGGCAGATGCTGTCATGTAGACATCCTGAAGGTATTTGGGCCAAATTCAGTGTTAGAGTTGTGTGAGAGTGCCTCCATGACCTATTCCCTTGGACATTTATTATTTCTTTGCTGAGGTTGGTGACACTACACTGGTTTGTCAGGACATGGACAAGCTCTCAAAACTTAGGGGATGGTGCCTTGGAATCTTGTCATGCTTAGGTTATAGTGGGTGTTTGGGGGCAGGATTGTTGGCACTGTGCCTAGCCCACCCTGACTCTATTGTGTGCACTGAGGTATACTAGTACTCCTCAATTTGAATGGGTGACTCTGGATGGTTTTCTCTTTTTCTTACCTCTTTCCCTGGGCTCCACTGGTGATGCTCCTTCTGTCTATACCAATGTGAAGTCACCAGGAAATCTGTGAGACAGTGGTGGCTGCTGTTTGGGCAGCAAGCCATCCTTACAGCAGCAGTTGCTGTGCTGGCGCTGTCACAGTCCACTCATTCCACACTGGTGTCGGCAGATGTGGCAGGGGATGTCGCTGATGCTGGGCTGCCTGTGGCTCCCTCAGGGGCTTGGCTGAAGTGCAGCAGGCTTCTTGGGGATGGACCTCACCTGCTTGGCTTCCTGCAGGGTCTGCCAGGCTAGGGCTGCTCCCTCTGGGCCTCAACAGCAGCACGATGAGCTTCTCCCCCTCATACATATTTTTTTTAAATACTACATTCAGTAAAACTGCCCTTCAAAAATGAAGGTGAAATGAAGACTTTCCCAGATAAAAAAAAGTTTGAGGGAGTTCATCACTGTCAATACCTGTCTTACAAGAAATACTAAAGGGAATGCTTCAGGTTGAAATTTTAAAAACTCTAGAGAGCAACATGAAAGCTTTCTGATAAAGATAAATATATAGACAAATACAGAATCCTGTAATACTATAATGTAACATTACATAAATTTGAAAGTAAATGAGTCACTTTTAATATTTTGGTGCAGTATTTAAAAGACAAAAGTATGAAAAGGAGCTATAACTATGAAACCATGTTAATAGATACAAAATACAAAAAGATGTAATTTGTGACATCAGTAACACAAATTGGTGTGCGGGATAAGAAGGGTAGAGCTTGTATATTCAATTGAGGTTAAGTTGTTATCAGTTAAGAAGAGATTGTTGTAAGTATAAGATGTTTTTTGTAATCTAATAGTAACTGAAAAGGAAATACCTACAGAAGACACAGAAAAGAAAATGAGAAAGGGATCAAAGCATATCAATACAACAAATAAATGAAGCACAAAGGAAGGAAGCAAGGTAGAAAATGAGAAACAGAATAACCACACTACATATAAAACAATTAACAAAATGGAAAATGTAAGCCGTGTGTTGTCAATAATTACTTGAAATGAAAATGGATTAAACTCCCCAATAAAAAGACAGAGAGTGGCTGAATGGTTAAAAAAAAAAAAAGGTTGCAAATATACATTACCTGCAGGCAACTCACCTCAAATCTAAAGACACTTGTAGGTTGAAAGTGAAAGGATGGATAAAGAAAATCCACACCAA
>NW_007736643.1:13460-40771 GCF_000696425.1 Galeopterus variegatus
AAAAAAAAAACAAAACTAAACCTAAAGATAGCAGAAAGAAGAGAATAATAAAGATTACAGCAGAAATAAACAAAATAGAGAATAGCAAAACTTGATGAAACTGACAGTTTATTTTTTAAAAAGTTCAACAAAACTCATACCCTAATAAAAAAGAGAGAAGATTCAAATAACAAAAATCAGAAATTAAAGAGAAGACATTACAACAGGTACCACAAAAATAAAATGTATCATAAGAGGCTACTTTGAACAATTATGCATTAACAAATTGGATAACACAGATGAAATGGATACATTCATATAAACAGCCAACCTACCAGGGATGAATCATAAATAAAATTTAAAAACCTGAACATACCTATATCTAGTGAGGACATTGAATCAGTAACCAAATATCTCCCAAGGAAGAAAATCCCAGGACAAGATGGCTTCACTGGAGAATTTTATCAAAAATGTAAAGAGTTAACACCAATTGTTCTCAAATTTTTTCAGAAAATTTAAGAGGTGGGAACACTTCCAAACTCATTTTATGGGACCAACATTACCCTGCCTAATACCAAAATCAGACAAGGGCACTATGAGACAGGAAACAACATACAAATATCCCTGATAAGTATTGAAGCAAAAGTCCTCAACAAAATACTAGCACTGAATTCAATAACACATTAAAGGGATTATACATCATTACCAAGTTAGATTTATTCCTAGAATGCAAGGATGTTTCAGCATATGAAAACCAGTCAATGCAGTATACCACATTAAACAGAATAAAGATGATGCATCATCTTTCTGCATCAATTGATGCAGAAAAAGCATTTGACAAGTATAAACACTCAACAAAGTATTAATAAAAGCAAATTACACATAATAAATTCCATATATTAAAAAGCCTATGGCTAACACACTTTATGGTGAAAAACTGAAAGTTTTGCTCTAATACCAGGAAGAAAGAAAAGATACCCACTCTTGCCACTGTTATTTAGCATAGTACTAGAAGTCCTAGCCAGAGCAATTAAGCAAGAAAAAGAAAAAAAGACATCCAAATTGGAAAGGAAGAAGTAAATTATCTCTGTTCACAGCTGACATGACCTTATGTGTAGGAAACCCTAAAGATTCCATCTCCCCAAAAAGGCTGTTAAAACTAATAAACAAATTCAGCAAAAAAGGGGAAAAAGTTGCATAATACAAAATTAACACCCCAAAATCAGTCACATTATTATACACTAAGCATGAATAATCTGAAAAGGAAATTAAAAAAAACAATCCCAAGACATAAATAAATTGAAAGACATCCCAAATACATGGATTGGAGAATTTAATATTATTTAAAAAATGTCCATACTACCCAAACAATCTAAAGATTCAATGCAACATTATCAAAATCGCACTGGTATTATTTTTTCTTTTTTCAAAAACAGAAAAGAAATCCTAAAATTTATATGGAATCTTAAAGAACCCAAAGTAGCCAAAGCAATACTGAGAATGAAAACAAAGCTGGAAGCCTCACACTTTCTTATTTCAAAACATGTGCAAAGCTACAGTAATCAAAATTGTACAGTACTAGCATAAAGACATACACACAGACCAATGAAACAGAATAGGGAGCATGGAAATAAACTCTTGTGTATATGGTCAAATGATCTTCAACAAAGGTGTAACAGCTACACAATGAGAAAAGGTTAGTTTCTTCAACAGATAGTTTTTGGAAAACTGGATATCCCCAGCCAAAAAAATAAAGTTGGACTCTTACCTTACAAGATGTACAAAAATTAACCCAAAATAGATCAAAGAAACTATAAATTTCTTCAGAGACAACATAGAGGGAAAGCTTTATGGCACAGATTTGGCAATTATTTTGGGGGTATGACCACAGAAGCACAGGAAACCAGAGCAAAAATAAACAAATGGAACTATCTCAAACTTAAAAATGTATGTGCAACAAAGGAAACAATCGACAGACTGAAAAGACAGCCTATGAAATGGGAGAAGATATTTGCAAACCATGTATCTGATTAGGGGTAATATCCAGAATACATGAAATCCTACAACTCCACAACAACAAAAGCAAATAATCTGATTAAAAAAATGGCAAAGGATTTGAATTGACATTTCCCCAAAGAAGATACACAAATAGCCAAAAAACATAGGAAAAGATGTCAACATCACTAGTTGTCAAAGAAATACAGAACAAACCCTTAGTAGGATAACACATCACACTCATTAGAATGACCACCTAGACACACACATGTGTACATACAAACACACACACACACACACACACACACACACAACTACCACAGAAAAGATCAAGTGTTAGTGAGAACATGAGAAGTTGGAACACTTGGGCACTATTGATGGGAATGTCAAAGGATGTAGCCACTAAAGTAAAGCATATGGAGGTAATTCAAAAATTAAAAATAGAATTACCATATGATGTAGCAATCCCACTTCTGTGTATATATCCAAAATAATTGAAAGCAGGATCTTGAAGAAATATTTGTGTACCTGCATTTATTGAAGCATTGTTCACAATAGCCAAGAGGTAGAAACAATTTAAATGCTCATCTATGGATGAATTAAAAAAATGTGATATATACTTACAATGAAATATTATTCAGTCTTGAAAAAGGAGAAAATATTGCAATATGCTACCATATGGATGAACCTTGAGAACATTGTGCTAAGTGAAAAAAAACAGTCACAAAAAAGCAAATACTGCATGATTCCACTTACATGAAGTATCTAAAGTAGTCAAAGTCTTAGAAATGGAAAGAAGAATGGTGGTTTCCAGGGGCTGGAGGAAGTGGATAAAGGGAGTTATTGCTCAATGTGTATAGAGTTTTACTTTTATAAGATGAAAAAGTTCTAGAGATCTGTTACACAATAATATGCATATAGTTATCACTGCTCTACTGTACACTTAATAGTTAGGATGGTCAGTTTTATGTCATGAGTNGAAAAATTAAAAATAGAATTACCATATGATGTAGCAATCCCACTTCTGTGTATATATCCAAAATAATTGAAAGCAGGATCCTGAAGAAATATTTGTGTACCTGCATTTATTGAAGCATTGTTCACAATAGCCAAGAGGTAGAAACAATTTAAATGCTCATCTATGGATGAATTTAAAAAATGTGATATATACTTACAATGAAATATTATTCAGTCTTGAAAAAGGAGAAAATATTGCAATATGCTACCATATGGATGAACCTTGAGAACATTGTGCTAAGTGAAAAAAAACAGTCACAAAAAAGCAAATACTGCATGATTCCACTTACATGAAGTATCTAAAGTAGTCAAAGTCTTAGAAATGGAAAGAAGAATGGTGGTTTCCAGGGGCTGGAGGAAGTGGATAAAGGGAGTTATTGCTCAATGTGTATAGAGTTTTACTTTTATAAGATGAAAAAGTTCTAGAGATCTGTTACACAATAATATGCATATAGTTATCACTGCCCTACTGTACACTTAATAGTTAGGATGGTCAGTTTTATGTCATGAGTTTTTTACCACACACACACAAAAAGTAGCACCTGACATGCTACTGAGCTCTAGAAGCACATGAACATCAGATGACGATGTGACCATGTCTGTCCATCAAGAGGTTAGTATTGTCCAATCCACCATGTCATCACGTTGGACAGGCATAACAGCCATCCTTCATGCAATAGAAATTGTGTGTTAAAAATTGTGCCTGTGTATGTTCTGAGTGTATAAGTAAGTTACACAAAAGGGTGGTCCAGATCTCCAGGGTGTGTGTTGAACCGACACTTCTCTGTTATCTCACAGCCACATCCTTGTGGGAGGTTCCCTATGACCAGCTGAAAAAGGAGAAAAAAATAATATATATATAACCTTGAGAACAATATGATATACATACAATATAACAATATAATATACATACAAAATAATACATATACATATATATTATATACATGTTTAATGAATTATATATATTCATAATATATATGTTTATATATATATGTGTTTAATGAATGGGTAAGTTCAATTTATTTGCATATGCTGAAAATCTCCTGTTGCCACATGATAGCCTAGCTCATATCAGCCTAGAAAGACAATGGAGAGGAAAAATCTTCCAAAGCGAAAGAGCTTTGAACAATATATCAGGCTGTCAAATTTGTGTGGGGAGAGAAGTATTTGAAATGAGGATATATGTGGACTCCTAGATAGGGGAGAAAGGCTTGAGTTAGTCAAGGTCCTGGAAAGAGAAAAATTGGAAGTTCAGAGGTAAGAAGTCCTGAGGGGACCTACAGAAGTGGATACAAAGTGCATGGAACTTTGTATCTCATGTCAACACACTTCAGAGAGCATCCATCCCAGAGGAGGCATCAAACAGAGGAGGTAGACAGAACAGCTTGTGTAACAGGTGTCATCCAGCCACCACCCTCAGCCACCCCACTGCTGCGACATTGGGTCCAGTATCTTAATATATATACAAGCATGGGCTCCCTCTCTTCAAGGATAAACTAGCTGCTGCTGCTCATGAAGACAGCAGAGACTAATTGAGTCTTAATGCCATGCCGTCTCCCAAGGAAATGAACTAGCCACATGGTAGCAAGTTGAATATATTAGAGTTTTTCATTGTGGAGGAGGTAGAAATTCATGTTTACAGAGTTAGGAATTTATCTTTCCTGCCCCTATTGCTTCAGCTAGTACAGCTATCGAAAGTCTCATAAAATGTCTAATTTACAGAAATAGCATTGTCTCAGACTCAAAAGAGTCACATTGTGGCATAAGAAGTGTAGGTCATGGAAGCCACTGATTCTACCATAGACAGCAGCACTCAGAAGCTGCCAGCCTGAAAGAAGGAAATGGCTATTCATAGGTACAGCTAAGACTCCAACTTGGGTATGACACCATGTATAATTAAGAGGCTGTCCTTCCAGACACAGGATGCACTTTGAAGCTATAGCCACAAAATAGTCTATGTCCCTTACAGATAGGAAACATGGAATCCTGAACCAGAGGATTAATGTAGGAATGATTATTTTTACCATCACTTTCAGTGACCCACTTGGAAAATTTGTGCTATCTCTACACCAGGCTCTGCTGGGTTATAGACTCTGTTCCAGGAAAGGAAGTTTATATGAAGGGCATCGGTGCAGGCTTCACTAACCCAAAGTGACTGGTACTGCCTAGTGATTCAGGGCTTCTCATGCCAGCAGATTAAGAGTCAAAGAAAGGAACTACTGTACTGAGTACTTGACTATCATGAAGAGGTATTGTTGCTACTATATACTGAGGGCAAAGAGGAGCGTGTTCTGGAATTCAGAGGATTTAATAGGAATGTGTCTTGGTGCTCAATGCCCAGGGAAAATCAGGAGTGGGTAGTTGAAGCAACTGTACTGACAAAGGCTGAAATGAAAGGGACATCTCAGACGTGAGAGTTTAGGTCACCTCACTGGCAAAAGACCCAGAGCAGCTGAGAGTGAGAGAATCTGGAAAGCATGGTAGAGGAGGATGATGAAAATAAGTAATGATCCTGGGACCAGCTGCATCAGCAGGGCCTGTAGCTGATCACACTACCCATTTTGTTGAAAGTCTTTTTCTTTTTAATGTGTCTGGCCATGACTTTGAAGAATTCCTAAAGGGACAAATTTAACTCAACGTGGGACATGAGTGAATCTGAGTGGAACAAGAGGTGAATTGTAGCTGACGACTTTGTTGCCCACCCAAATACTCTCCGCTTTAACTGTTCCCATATGCACCTGCAGGTTCATACATCAAACACAACATCTCACATGCAAGTCTCTCTGACTGAGAGCTGTTTCTGGCCATCGGAACATGTTACGCTCACACAGGACAGGCTGGGAGGACCAGAGGGCAGATGCTCTTTGAACAGATTCAACAAATGACAAGTAAAAATCAGTAGATACACATCCCAGCTTTCTCACCTTTGGGTGGGACAGCTTTGAGGCACTGGTGTCATCCAGAAGTCATCAGTGAGCCCAAGAACTAATTGCTTGTGGTGATAAATTGATTACTGATACCTTCTATTGGCTTCCTCCCGTCCCTCTGGAATCACCTCCCTAATAAACTAGCACTCAAATCCAATTGATGGCCTGCTTCTGAGGGAACCCACTTAAAGACAAGATATTTTTAATTCAGGTCCACCTGAAACCAAGCATGAACTCTTAACCAGTACATTACGCTGCAATATCTCTCAAAATGTGGTCTATGGAATAATTGCCTTACAATTACCTGATGGTAACTGTTAAAAATGAAGACTTCCAGGCAGATGGGTCTTAAACACATTGGAGCTTGGGAATCATTTCAGTATTTTGGATCTCAGTTAAGATTCCCAAGCCTAAGTAAGATTCTCTTTCCCTGTGTCATAATTACATACAACTTCAAGTCACTTAGACTGACTCTAAATGATTTTCTACATTCTTATTTGTGTCTGTGTGTCTGCATATTGCTTCTGCTTTAAATTTATCTCAGTATTTTACAGTAGGTCAAGAGTATTTAACTGGCTTCAGTAAGAACATTTTCTAATCATATAAAAACAAAACCCGAAGAGCAGAGAAAATGGGTTGAAGCTAAGAATTTTTTTATCTTTTCATTCTCTGTCTACCAACAATTTCCTATGGGGCTCTGAAAAGGTCTGTTAACCTTTTAGTGTCTGAGCTCCCTTATGTGTTACATGGGACTCATAACCCTAATGATGAGAGGGCAGTAAGCGGATGAATTACTTAATGTTAGATGATCTATAATGTTCCACACAGTATTATTTTGAAGATGCCCATACATTATTCATTGCTGAATGCACTTCTCTTACATTATTAGAGCATGCAATCTCTCTCAAATTTCAGATATTACGCACATTTTTTAATAGGTGGCAATAAGATACGTGACTACAGGATATTTTTAGCTAAAATGAGTTAATCCCGGGTTACTTAGAATGAAATGTATTAGGGCTCTATAAAAATGAAGAATCTCACCTTCACGGTGATGATAAACATTACTGTATTTATTCGTAGTTTATTAGACTCTCGGCACTCAGAGATTTAATATCACGGTTGGTATTCTTTGGAAACAACCTCAAAGGTGCATGCCACAGAAGAATCTGTAGTTTTGTGGTGCATGGATTTGAACTGTGCCCGCCAAGATCCTGATGTAGGGAGCTTCCACACCACACCCACATACGTGGCTCACCTCAGCCCCTTCTCTCTCATGTGCAGTAGCTGTTCTTAGGTGATCAAAACTTAGTATATTTGTGAAAAATGGCTCCTGTGGGAGAAATGAATCATTGCTAGTGCTGGTGGTGAAAGTGAAGAATCTAAGAAGTGCTTACTTTTAGCCAGAAAAGAGAGATTTTTAATAAATTAAAGAGTGGAATATTGAACTTGGTAGATTTAAATCCATGATATGATGTAATCCACCAAGCAAGTACCTGGAAACCAGTCATTTTATAAAATTATTTTAACATGAGTTTTCACCAAATCAAAATTTCATCTATTTTTCCATTTTCATCTTTAAAAAAATGGTTAATCTGAGGGTCAGAAAAGGGGTTTTAAGTTTTTAATTTTACTTTGTAGCCTTTTATAGGAAAGATTATATGTTACAGTCATGTTCTTTTGCATTATTTTTATTAATTTTAATGGTGTTTTAGTTAATTCTTTTTTATTTTGTAGGAGAAAATCATAATCTTCAAATGAAAATGTTATCAACTCACTTTTAAAATTTAATCATTAAATTCTTTGTTTGTTTGTACTGTATCAGCACTTCAGAAATAACGTCTAACAATAGAGATACCTGATGAACTTCCATTGTTCCTAATTTTAACTGGAATATTTCTAGGGTTTCCCAAAGTATATTTTATTGAACTTCTTGAAGAAAGAATTCCATGAAAAAATAAGCTTTAGAAATCTGCTAGACTCTGTTCCCATCTTAGAGAATCAAATAGCATATTCACCTATTAAATGGACTGAGCAGCCCTATAAATTAACCTCCTTTGGTATAATTTGTATAATCCTGGGTTAAACAATCTTCTAGAGATGGAAGATGACAGAACAGTTCTTAAATATCTTATGAAGCCAAATAAACTTGAAATCACATTTAAGGAGAAAAACTGTTTATTTCAGGTGTTTTGGGTTTTTTATTATTATTATTATTTCATCCTAAGCAAGTTGGCAGATAGGTTCATTGTGAGAGCAGCATTGGAAAGGGAAATTCCTGCCACAGTGTTCCCGATAGTGACTATAGAATGGCCTCTAACTATTGAAAAAAAAAGCCTCAGATGAAAGCTTCCCAAAGTGAACAATTGCCAATAAAAGAATGTGAACAAACTTCCCTTTGCAGACTTCTGCATCAATTTAACTTAAGAAGTATAAGGCAAATTTGTGAAAGACTTTGACCCATTGGCAACTAATTTTCCTGTTTGAATCATGATTTTTTTCAATTTCCTACACAACTGCAATCTTGATCCACGATCCTCTGTTTCAGATTGTCTTATTCACCAAAGCAACCTTGCTGTCCATGAAAATTGACTCCATAATATAGAAACTCTATGAAGTCAAACTTATACAATGCATTTATACTAATAAAACTCCTTTTTCCTTCATAACTTGGGTGTCCATATAAAAGTTAGTTTTAAGATGTTTAAAAATTCTACATTGCAGTTTGCTTTGGTCACATGCATCTATACTCTTCAGTGAGATTTGTCTAAAATTCTCTTCTATTATTTGGTCAAATTTTGATATCATACCTCCATTTTTTCTTAAATTTTGAGACAGTATATAAATACATATATATATAGAGAGAGAGAGAGAGAGAGAGAGAGAGAGAGAAAGTTATATCTATCCTCCAAAACTTAAAGACTTAATCCACAAGTCTACATAGCAGTAATTTTGGATGTTTTTAAAAATTTTCCATTTCAATCACACTTATTGCTATAGTTAGGATTTTTTGTTTTTGTTGAAGCATACTTGATTATACATATTTGTGGGGCACAGGGTTGAATATCAATACCTATGTACAATATGTGATAATTAAGTCAGGATAATTAGTATACTGGTGTTTACAAAACATAATCATTCTTCGTGGCCCTTAACCAATTTCTTACTAACCCTCCTCCCCCTCCCCTCTTCCCACTTCTTATAACCACAGTTCTCTTGTCTCATTTTGAAAGTTCAATGTATTATTGTGATTGTTTCTTTTTTTCTTTCTTAGTCAACATTGGTAATGTTAATTTCCTAAAAAGTGTTATTTTTTCTGGATTCAGAAAACTCAAGAACTATGTTATTAGTCACAGCTATAGCATAATGAACCCCATACTGTTTTCTTTCTAACCTTTTCCTCAAGTTGGGAAGGAAAAAGAGAAACTAGAGAAGGCAACGATAGGAGCAAAAAGCAAAAGGGGACTGAGAGAGACCGAGAGACCCAGTGTGAGAGAATGAAATACCAAAAGCTGCTTTATTAAATGCTCCTTTCTACGTGTCACTTTTCTTAAAAGAAGAGTTATCACATGAGAAAGGAAAGGTGAAAGTGGACAAACAAGGTAAAGGACAGGATCTCAAAGGTTTAGACAGACCCCTAGCAATCAAGTCTCTTCAGCTATTAGAAAACTTGGTTAGTATCAACTAGATCCAGCTTTTGGCGTGAAGATTAGGTAAGATACTCTATAGTTCCCTGAAATAAAATTCTGCAGAAATATAAGCTATTCCTATTACTTTATAGATTGCCAGCATTTACTCCTGACTCACTCTCCTCTAGCAAATTTTCATTTTTTAAATTATGTCCTTTATAGTGTTTTGAGGAAGATGACCAAAAAATATACAAGTTATTGATGGCAGGTTCTGGCTGACCACGGGACTGTCCAAGAAGAAAACATCTGTAGGACCAGTTGGTGAACTTGTTATTACTGATAAGGAGTTATAATCATCAATATGGTTTGCTAGACTAATTTCTAAAGAAAACTTCAGCAAATAATTATAACTTTGGAACTAAAACTAACAAAGAGAATAAAATTCTCTTCTTAAAAGAATTATTGCTAAATCAGAAAAGAGAAAAAGGTATTAAAAATAGGAAACTTTTTATTTATGTATTTATTTCCCAGAATAATCAGTATATTCAACATTATACAATGTAGTCATTTTTTGTGGCCCTTTACCAGTTTCTCGCTAATCCCCTTCTCCCCCTTCCCCTTTCCCTCCTCTAGTAGCCTCAATTCTGTCTCTCCTTTTGAAAGTTCAACGTATTGTTGTGATTGTTGTTTCTTTCTTTTTACGCTATTTGTTTACTTTTTTAGCTTCCACTTATAAGTGAGAACATGCAGTATTTCTCTTTCTGTGCCTGGCTTATTTCACTTAACATTAATTTTCTCCAAGCCTGTCCATGTTGCTGCAAACATTAGAATTTCATTCCTTTTTATGGCAGAGTAGTATTCTGTTGAGTGCATTTACCACATTTTCCTTACCTAGTCCTTCATCGATGGACAATAAGGTTTGTTCCATGTCTTGGATATTGTAAATAGAGCTGTGATAGACATGGGGGTGCAGGTATCTCTTCAACATGATCATTTCCATTCCTTTGGGTATATATCCAGTAGTGGGATTGCTGGGTCCTATGGCAGTTCTATATGTAGTTGTTTGAGAAATGTCCATACTGTTTTCCATAACAGCTGCACTAATTTACAGTCCCACCAACAGTGTAGGAGGGTTCCCCTCTCTCCACTGAGAGGGGATTTGTTATTCTTTGTCTTTTTGATAATAGCCAGTCTAACTGGGGTGAGATGATATTTCAGTGTTGTTTTGATTTGCATTTCCCTGATGCTGAGTGATGAGCATTTTTTCACATGTCTGTTGGCCTTTGAAAATGCCTATTTAGCTCCTTTGCCCATTTTTTAATCAGGTTACCTAGTTTGTTTGTTTGTTTGTTTGTTTGTTTCTTTTACTGTTAAGTTGTTTGAGTTCCTTGTGTATTCTGGATATTTATCCCTTGTCAGATGCATAGTTTGCAAATATTTTCTCCCATTCTGCAGGTTGTCTTTTTACTGTGTTGTTTCTTTTACTGTGCAGAAGCTTTTTAGTTTGATGTGATCCCATTTGTTTCTTTTTTCTTTTGTTGCCTGTGCTTTTGGGGTCTTATTCATAAAGTCTTTGCCGAGTCCTACTTCCTGATGTGTTTCCCCTATGTTTTCTTTTAAGAGCTTTATAGTTTCAGGTCTTATACTTGTCTTTAATCCATTTTGAGTTGATTTTGGCATATTGTGAAAAGTACAGGTCTAGTTTCATTCTTCTACATATGGATACTTGTTCAAAAGAGAGAAAGATCTGGGCCTGCAACCCACCTCCCTAACTTCTGTTCATTAACCTCTCTTTATGTGTACACTTCTATTTAATTATTTCCTATCCTTGACCTAGGCAATTTGTGATTGGTTTATGGTAATGGCTGCTGGAAAAGTAATTTGATTTTTTTCCTTACCTATTTTTAACATCATTTCTCTATGGTTTTATTTATGTACACTACACTAGTGGAAACATCCTCCTGGTAAAGAGAGTTTATACTTCCTGAAAGGCATCACTTTAGGTTCTGCAAATGTCCCTAACTCCTTTTCTGCCAGTACAATCAGTCCTGTAGGTGGCAAATAGTATTTTGGTCATAAAGAGGATGAACTAAGAACCAAAGAAAGAGAAAGAAAAAAAGTGTATACAAGAGAAGCTCAAGGTGTCAAGCCCATGGAAATATTCTACAGCTCATTTAAATGTCTATGGAAGTGCACTTGTCTAGAGGAAAGTAACCAAATGAAATGCCCGTTCTTGACGCTATCAGTAGGCATCATTTGCATAGCTAGGGGAGTGTGGGGGAGGGGAAGTGGTCGTGGTTGAAATTTGTGGATTAATCTGATGCTGGAAACTGGAGACATTACATTAAAAATGAACTGCATAAACTTCATGAGTTTATTTCGATGAATATAACACAAGGAGGACCGTCCTGTGGATGTAAATGTTTAGTTAACCACAGGCAACAGAAGCGTGATGGTTGGCTACAGAAGGGCACATCTAATTTCCTCATGTCCTCCCTCCCCACTGGCTACCCCAGCTCGTTAAGATAAAATGGCTGAGATGGTTCAGCAAAGACCACGAAAATCAGACGAGCAACAGTAAATAATTGACTTACACCGTGAGCCACACAGAGTTACATGTCACCTGGGAAAGTGATATAATATTTGTGGAATATTGAACTTATAAACCACTTTCAGCACTGGATCCTTACAATCATCCTGTGCTGGAGGTATTATTTTGATTACTTTCCCACTTTGCAAATGGAATAAAGAAACTCAGACTCAGAGATGTTAAATGACTGGCACTTTACTTAGCTAAGAATGGGATTCAGGACATCCTACCTCAAAATATGGCAACTTAACATTTGAGAAAACAGCAGAAGCAGAAAGTCCATGCTCACCTGCCCCTCATCCTTCCTCCATGAAGCAGGTCATAGAACCTTCATTCCAGAGATGCCCGCTCTAGACCAGGAAGAGAGAAATGTCCTTATCTTTGAAGGCAGAGGGACACAGAGAAGAATCTGAACAAACAGCCCTTGCCAACTTCCACAGGTTAGAACCATAGACCATACCCCTTTGCACAATCATACTTCTTCAAGATCATCCACTTCTTCATCAAACTTAGCTCAAGAATACATAGGTTTACCCATTCTTCAGGTCTTCATCTCCTTATGAAAGCTCTTATGTCATGTAAAACATATTAAATGTGTATGGTTTTCTCTTGTTAATATGTCTTTTGTTATAGGGGCCTCAGCCATAAACCAAGCAATAAGAAAGAAAAGATTCCTTCTCCCCAACACAACTAACCACAAAGCCGGGACCCAATCCCAGGTGGCCTATCTCCAAATCCCATGCCTTCCCATCACCTTCAAGCAGTTACCTATGTTGTGGGAATATGACCTACCCAGGTGAAATAACAGAGAATAAAACATAACACATAAAGTGTACGCCAGGCAAGTCTCCTCTCTCTGCTGACAGAGCACAGCTGGGGGGTTCAGACAGCATATTTTACCATTAGTATCTGGCTCTGAAGCAACCCTGAGACTAGCTTGAAGGATTCTTACAGACTTTATATAGTGGCATACCCATTTTAAAATACTGTGACATATGTGTGTGAAACATGTATTGATTCGATCTGCATGTGATGCTTGGATTCACATTGCTCTTGTTTCGGATACGTATGTACCCCAGTGTGGATAAAGATTCCTCAGGCTCCTTGGGCCCTGGCTCTGTTCCACCTTGAAAGGCACATGAGACCTTGCAACCTTCTCTTTCCCACACAGTCACCTCCTGTATTTTTATCATTATAAAAATGCTTGAAAGTTAGAGCATTCATAGGTATCCCCCTGTGTTTGGAAAACTTTATTGAATGCTTTCTGAACTTGGGATTTAGATGTTTGGAGACTCTGAACATTTATTATAACCATCACTGTTCTTTCCTTAATTTTCCTGAAAGGAGTAGAAACTGGTCCTTGAAAGATTCGGTAATCAGAAAGGATGAAGAGGTTTTCTAGGTGACCCCTGCAGCCCGTTCCAAATTAGTTTTGGGGGGAGGACATGCATTCTTCTCTCCCTTATAATAAACACTAGCTATTGAATCATTCACTGTTTGTAAACCATGAGCTGTCCTGAGCGCCTCGTGCCATGTTCCTTTGGTCTTCTACATTAGCATAGAGTTACATGGTTTTTCTGCTCCAGAAAAAGCTCTGAGACAACTTTGCTGTCAAAAATGTGTTTTTCCCTAAGTGAGAGGTCAACAGCATGCCCACAGCCCTGGCCGAGAAGAAGGAATGAGACTCCAAATGGGCGGCCCACTAATCACCTACCTGTCAGGGTTTGACACGGTCATTTTCTCCAAGAATGGAGAAGGTGACAAAATGCTTTCAAGATGGAAAGGGGGCTTGTAAACCTGCCTGACTTATTATTTTCTGCCCGAAGGCAGTAAATGTCTGTTTTCTTGATAAAGTAACTAGGTTCATATCTGAGTGGAACAAAGCTATTTAGCTGGCCTCCAATTATTGATTGTTCCCCAGAACATTACCCAGAGGGCTCTGTGCAGTGAAATGCTGAACGCTACCCCAAACCTCTAGATTCCCCTACACATTCTGTCAGTAGCTCAAATTCCATGCTGCGAGACATTTTTCCATGCTATAAAATGTTGGCAAATGCCATCGAGCACTCCCAAACCTCTAGATTCCCCTACACATTCTGTCAGTAGCTCAAATTCCATGCTGCGAGACATCTTTCCATGCTATAAAATGTTGGCAAATGCCATCGAGCACTGAAAATAGGAAATAGCGCTTCCCTCCGACTGAGACATTGGACCAGTCAAAGCTTAGGGAAGAGAATCTTTCTCACATATCAGTAAACCCCACTCTTAATGGCCAGAAGTCATTTCCTCAGACCTAGATAAGCAAATAGGCCTAGAAAGAGATGGACATTTGTCATTATTTTTTATGAGTTACATTTGAGTCTCATTAGCATACTCAGAACACTCAGACCCTCAGTTCTTGACTAACAAAAGTATGTTACCTGCCATCTTAAAACCATAGCAAAAAACTGCTCTATTATTATTCATCTTTTCAACAAAACACACATGCCACATACTCTTTTAAGTATTTAAAAAATATTAGGAAACAAAAGATAATTACTCTTGTTCTCCTAGAAATTTATATTCCAGCAAATACATAAGCATAATAAATAAGGAGATTGCATATTGTAAATAAATTGAGCAGAGTAATGAAAATCAGGAAAGCCAGAGAGCTGTAGTGGGCGGTGGACAGTTACAATTCTAAACAGGGTAATCAGGGTAAGACTCACTGAGAAGGTGACATTTGAGCAAAGGTTTGAAGGAGGAGAAAGAACCATCCACACAGAGCCTCAAGGAAGAACAATCTAGGGGAAGGGAAAGCAGGTGCAAAGGCGAGCAGGAAAGAACACACCTGGAAAGTTCAAGGAGCCCCAAGGAAGCCAACATGCCTGGCGAGGAGTGATTGCGCAGGAAAGCAGGAGGCTAAAAGGCCAGAAGTAAGGGCGGGGAAGGTAAGAAGGCAGGTGGATTACACAGACCCTTCTGACTGATGTGAGGACTTCGACTTGTCCTCTGAGTGAAATGAAGTCTTTTCAGGGATACTGAGCAATGAATGGAACCATATGATTTGACTTGCACCTTAAAAGTGTACACCTCTACCTACTTTGTTGAAAAGACTGTGGACATTAAAGCATTAGAATCAAATCGTATCCGAGTCTAATGCAGTAAATCCAAGCAAGAGGCTCAGAAAAAGGTGGTAGCAGTAGAGATGGTGAGAAGTGTGGGATTCTGCATATACTTTGAAGTCAATGGAATTGCATATTTGACTGGATGTGAGATGGGAAAGAAAGAGGCAAGCCAAGGATGACTTTAAGATTTGGGGCCTGAGCAACGGGAAAGATAGAGGTGTTTCAACGAAGATGGGGAAACCGGGGGGTGAAATAAATTGAGCAAAGATCATCAGAAGTCTTGATCATGTTGTGTTTGAAGTTTCCATTAGGTATCCCCATGGAGATGTTGCATAGGAAGCTGGATTTATGAGCCTGGATTTCAGGAGAAAGATCTCAGCTGGAGGTATAAATTTGGAGGTATGGTATTTAAAGGCATGCTGCTGGAGGACAACATCAAAAGAGTAAATGAAGACAGAGAACAGAACCAAAGACTGAGCCTTGGAGCATGTCAATGTCAAGAGGCCAGAGATAAGAGCAGAAACCAGTGATTAGGAGGAGTTGTCAGTCAGGTGGGAAAAAAAACAAGAAAATGTGTTTTTTAGAGACCAAGGTGAAGAGGCCATGTCCAGGAGCAGGGAGTTAATGAAGTTCCAAATGCTGATGAAAAGTGACGTGGACACTGAAACTGACCTCCGGATTTTGCAACGTGAATCTCATTGGTGACATCAGTGAGAGCTGATTAAGGTGGAGTGGGTCTAAGAGTGAGAAGAATACAGTTGGAGACAAAAAATATGAAAAACTTGTATAGTTTTTTTCACAAATAAGTATGAACACTGGAGGAGAAATTGAAGGGCAGAATGAAATCAGACTAAGTTTTGTGGTTTTCTTAAGATGAAAAAAATGATGTTTGCATGTTGTGCTGATAGAAACAATCTAGTACAGAGAAAAAATTAAGGATGCAAAACAGAGGTGAGTATTAGTGGAGAAATGTTCTTGGGTGAGCAGGAGCAGATGGGATCTGGTGCACTGGACGGAATGGTTCTGAATGTGAGCACGAATATTCCGTCTATGGTGAACATGGGAAGGCAGAGTACGTGGGTGCAGACATGGGTGTGTGGGTAGATAGGATAGGGTGGGTCCACGGCAGAATGTCTTCTGAATGCTTCTCTTTTCTTAGTGAAATAAGAAGCAAGGTCATCAGGTGAAAATGATGAAGATGGGAGGAAATTTTCAAAGGTTTGAAGAAAGAAAAGGGTGAGAAATAGTTGCTTATGCCCTTGATACTCAAAGTGAGGTTACCAGACCAGCAGCATTGGCATGACCCGGGAGGTGGTCAGAAATGCAGAATCTCAGGCCTCAGAACTATTGAATGAAAACTGCATTTTAGCAGGATCCCCAAGTGTTTCATATTCACATTAAAGTTTGAGAACCTCTGATCCTGGCAGTATTTCACCATAGAAAGAACATAAAGAATATGAGCTTTTGAGACAAATAAATTGAATTTTAACTCTGACATTTAGAAATCACGTAATTTTCAAAAAAATTACTTAACCCCTGCATTAAAGTTTCTTCATTTGTAAATAGAGGAGAACTATTAACGTTAGCATGGTATAAATAAAGGAGGTGATGGTCATATTTGTAGTGACAATAAAATAGGTAGCAGTCACTGAGCCTTGTGAAAAAATTACTTAACCCCTGCATTAAAGTTTCTTCATTTGTAAATAGAGGAGAACTATTAACATTAGCATGGTATAAATAAAGGAGGTGATGGTCATATTTGTAGTGACAATAAAATAGGTAACACTCACTGAGCCTTGTAGCCTTGTGCCAGCCACAGTCTTGGCAGGAAACAGAATCCACTCAGATGGTTTCAGTAAGTGACTCTCCACTCTGACTTCATTACCTGCAGAGCTCTTAAACATCGTGACTGCCCAGGCCCCACCCCAGGCCTGTCACACCAATCTCTAGGGATAGGGGCCCAGGCATTGGTAGTTTCAAAAGCTCTCTTGGTGGTGATAATGTTCAGTAAGAGATGAGAACGACTAGTTTAACTGAATAGACTAATAAAGGGATGACTTGCAGAGGTGTGGGCAGAGTTAAGGAAACAAAAATGGGATGTTGAAGCACTCAGAGACCAGTGACAGAGGGAAGGCAATAACTTGGCTGGGGCTGGAGGGACAAAGGAAGGAAATGGTGTCACTGCAGCAGCAGAGGACAGGGAGCTCAGCAATGGAGGCACTGGGTTTCTGCCAAAGAATTAGCAGAAGCAGGAGGGGTCAGGATGTCCCCTCACTCCTGGTCCTCTGACCCTTCCTCCCGACTAAAGCTGGCTGGTAAGGGAACCTGGACCTCCACAGAGGTCCACACAAGAGCAGGCCAGAGAAGACGGGAGAATGAACAGTGGGGAGAGAGACAGTCACCGAAAGGTCACTTGGAGAGTCATCCATACAGGCACTTACTATGGGCCAGGCTTTCTTCCAAGTGCTTTACATGGATTAACATTTTAGTAAATGGCTTCCTTCTTTTTCATTAAGACCCAGTGCATTTTATTGAACAAGGATATGTTCCAGGTCAATTAATTATTGGAGACAGTTAAATATTTCTAAATTTCCAGACACACTATCACCAGAAGAGAGTCTCCACTCATTCCTCAGTGGTAAGGCCAAGATCCAAGCTTCAGCACCCACATTCCCTGGGCAGCAGTGTACACCCACTAGATTCCTGATCCCCAGGTGGTTATAGGAGTAAAATCTTGTAGCAACTTGCCTTCATCCTAATGACCCAGCTTTCTAATTTGCCTTAGGGAAACATGATATAGAAAGACACAGTGGACCCATAAGTTGTGACTCCCACTGGAATTCTATGACCCATTACAGGACCTATATGAAGAAGTCTACAAGACCAACTATAGGAGGGTACTTCAAAAAGTTCATGGAAAAATAGAAATAAAAGGTAATACTAATGTCCCATGAATTTTTGGAAGTACCCTCCTATTTAGAAGTTCTTTTGTTCTCTGTTGTAACATTTGTTTTGATACAATTCACAACAGTTTTGGGAAAATAAGCAGTAAGTAGATGGTTTCAGGCAGGTGAGGACATCTGGCTGGAAGGGGCATGTGAAAAGTCCCATCCAGTAAAGATAGAGCTATTTAAAAGCTAACTAATGACATTTAAAAGGAATCCCTACCCAAATTGGATCATCATGATCCAGAGTGGAGCTGGAAGTAAAGCTGTGGTTAGATTCTCCATTGACTCTGCTGGAACATAACTGAGGAGAAAATATGCAACCCCAGGGGCAGGCAACGTGGCAGCCAAACTCATCTCTGCCCCCACTTTCCTGTGGTGTGACCCATTCCACTTCTGGATCAAAAAGGCAAAGCCAGGGAAGCAAGGTCTGAGACTGAGAACTCAGGATGGGGCAGAGCTGAACCACTGGTTAGGGGGAACGTGAGTACATTTTATAAAGGGTGTTTCCCAAGGTCGTCCTAGCCAGCATTTTGCTTCCTCTGACCTATGCATTGTAGTCTTACCAATGATTACATTAATCTATTACCTTTACAATTTGTTGGAAAGCATCACGTTTGGTCGTCCTAGCCAGCATTTTGCTTCCTCTGACCTATGCATTGTAGTCTTACCAATGATTACATCAATCTATTACCTTTACAATTTGTTGGAAAGCATCACGTTTGGAGAATGTACTCTGAGGAAGGGACTTACTTCTTTAAAACAACCTACCTGTATGTCTGTTTTCCCCATGCAGGATTCTCAGATGCCTAATTAGAGTTTTGGTCCAATAAGATCCAGCTGTCACAGGATGTTGGACAAATCCTCTTAAAGGTGTTAGTTGGCATATCACTTTGTTAGTGGTTTCTAGAGAAAAGTCAAGTCTTCTACCTGCAGACATCCTTTTCTAGTACTGGAATTCAAGCACTGTGACAAGTCTATCAGAGAGAGAAATTGTCCTCAAATCCCATTATACCCAACACTGCTTAGACTGCTTTCACGCTCGCATACTCTACAAAAGAGCTAAGGCGGGCTGTGTCTTGGCACTGGTGATATTTATTTAACATGCATTATAATCCCAGCAGACACTTCCTAATGAGTTTATTGCCACCGTACAGTTAAAGCACCTCCACTCAATAAGCACAAACTCGAGTGTCAAAAATGAAACATAGTCAGTCCTGTTGTTTAAATGGCCTGTATCGATTCTCTGGCAGTCTAACTGCTGTAGTCTGGTGCCAGTCCTCTAATCTGTGCCCTGAAGTGTACAGCTCCACTTGATTTAGATGTCAGACGAAGGCAGCACATCAGTTTAAGAAATCATCTGAAATATTCTAGAAAATTGGTTTGGCTATCTTCTCCTAGCATTGTAAAAATCATCACTCTCACACAAACAAGGGGCTAAATAATATTCCCGTAGACTTTTTTTTTTTTGAGTGTGATTTATCAAAGGAAATGTCCTCAGAGTCAAAGCTTGCTATGTTTTGTATTTTATCTGAACAGCAAATTCCATTTAGAGAAATTTAATGCCAAAGCTGTAAGATCTGCATTCCTAGGAGATGACTATGTAGGGCATTGTCTTTGAATATGAAGTAAACACACACTCGCAATGTTTGCATGAAGCTCTTTCCATGGTCGAGATATGCTTACTATTCCTAGGAGTCAAAAGGATTTACTCAGCTTGAAAATGCTGACCTGTCTACAAAACCCTACTGTGTTTACAGCAATGTCTCTGCTTCAGAGAAATCATCGACCATTTCCAAAGGAGTCAAAGAGGGTGGTTAAAGAGAGAGGTTGCAACATGGAGTTTAGCCAGATTTCTACTTAATGCTGGCAAAACACGAGAAAAGCTAATTATCTCTTTCAAACCTAAAGTGAAGGGCCGAGCCCATGGCGCACTCGGGAGAGTGCGGTGCTGGGAGCACAGCAGCGCTCCCGCCGCAGGTTCAGATCCTATATAGGGATGGCCGTGCGTACGGCCAGTCTCAAAAAGGACAAAAAAAAAAAAAAAAAAACCTGAAGTGAAAATTTTAAATACTTAGAATTATAATCTATACTTTGGACACTTTTAAGAGATGGAAGGGATTTTAAAGGTCAACTACTCTTTACAACACAGGAGACAAAAATTGAAAAAAAGTGGAGTAACTTGTTCAAGTTACAACACTTTCTCAAAAGATATAGGAAAGACTAGATTTCAAGACCCATTCCCCCAAGCCTTCTCTCTGGTATGCCAAAGTTCTGCTAGAATGGCATGAGTTTACTTCAGTCTTGTTATTTCAAGAGAGAAGATCGTAACTTCCTTTCTGTTGAAGTTTGATATTGTTATAGAGACAACCTGAACATTCTGAAAAAGTTGTTAGCAAATAGTTCTTCAGATTTTCTATCATTAGAAAGTACTGTTCCCCAAGTTTCTCAGTTTATGGGTTTCCTTCAGATTTTTTGAGGCATGTGGTATTTTGATGAATGATCTTTACCCCAAAATATTTGATTACATACAATGTCATATACATTCATAGTATTAGTTTTAATTCACACTGGTGGTGGTTTCCTAATCAGAAAACCAGCAGCTGCTGCAAATGCCGTAATGATCAACTTTGATGAATGATCTTTACCCCAAAATATTTGATTACATACAATGTCATATACATTCATAGTGTTCGTTTTAATTCACACTGGTGGTGGTTTCATAATTAGAAAACCAGCAGCTGCTGCAAATGCTGTAGTGATCAATAGCAGAGGCTTTCAAAATAGAGCAATGAGTTAGAAAGGGGTTCCGTTGGTTAAAGTGATGGCTAATCATCTAGTGTAATAAGTGCCAGCAAAGGTTTTCAAGATTTATGAATAGGCTAAAATAGATTAAATACTCCACTCTTGTATGAAAAGGGCACAGGAGTCTAGCACGTTCTTCAAGTTTCCCCTTAATAACAGCACCTGAGGCTGCAGTTCTAAGTGTTTCTGTGTCTGGCAGATAGCCCCAGAGGGCTGTGCCCACAATATGCTGACTATAAGCTTGACTACATCTTGCTTCAGAATTTTTTCATCAGCCTCATGTAAAGCTTTCATTCAGAGTGTAGTTAGGACATCTAAAAGAAGAGACCATATACAGGATGACCAGAGATCCTGGTTTGCTCAAGGCTGAGGTGTTTCCTGTATTTGGAACTTCAGTGCTAAAGTCGGGACTGTCCTAGGCAGACTGGGACAGGTGGTCTCCCCATTAACTGTGCAATTCTATGAATTACGTGTCTGCTTACTAATCAATGATGATCCGTGTGTCAGAATTTTGTGAGACACTTGTTTTAATTTTACAAATTACCTGGTAACAAATTTGTTATGGAAAAAACTATTTCTAATAACTTAGTACTTTTTAGAGGTAGACTTTTCTAATATGTTATTAGAAAAATAACCTAGTCTAAGTGTTGGTGAAACCAGCATTTCTTTTTTTAAAAACTTAATGGTTTTGTGGCCAAATTGATTTAAGTGCATATATAATACATGGGGAAACGTGGGAAAAACACATTTTTCCGTTACAGTGCTCTGGATATTTGTGTACTTACGCATGTATAAATCTAACACTCAAACATAAACACAAACAAAAAACAAATGCAAAAAACCCCTCACCATAAATAAAGAATAAAAGCAGATGATACACAAACACATACTAACCATGAATAATGATCTTGTGGTTATGGCCATCAAAACCTTAACTCTTTAATTTATGTGATATTAATTTGCAAAGGGAGGAAAACCTTAAGGATTCTCTCCAAGCAAAGTTTTGAGAGTTGTTCAAAATAACTCAGGACAGAACAACTATAATCACAGCTCAATTTCTTATAACACAAAGGATCACTCATATTTAACATAATGAGAAGATAGATAACTTGCCTCCTTCCTTAGGCAGTGATTATTTGCTTGATTCATGTAACTTCCACAGGAGTTATGAAGAAATGCAAACAAGCACTAAAAGTGAGTGAGTTCTCAAAAAAGAATGCTTCTTATTAGGTCCCATTAGCTGGACCTTGGAGAACTTTATACTTTGGACAATTTATGTCCTAATGCAACAGATCACTTACTAGCAACCTAAAGGCATTTCCACATTATACTTCAACATGGTCTGAGATGGTCACTTTGGATGAATTAAAGCTGTTTTCCGTGGTCTACAGGGTCCTTCTGTTTGTCTGGATCCTTTACTGTTTCACTAGTGCAGTTTTGAACATGGAACAGTTAGGCTCACTGAAGTTGCAGGAATTTTGCTTTGATTCAATGCAATTAAAATTATTACGGAGAAGAATAGCTGCAACCTCTCTACTTGCAAATTAAAATCCTAGCTGTAAACTTCAATAAATTAGATGAATTTAGCTAATTGTCTCCACAGTTTCTTATTGATGAGTCACAAACTTTAGACTATTTCAGGCATTTTCAGACTCAAGGGTATCTTTCTAATAGTGGTCAGACTCTATTTTCAGACACTTTTGCTAAGCAGGTCATGACAAGTCCCGGATGGCCTTCCATCTCCATCATGGGGCTTTTTGTCCAGGTACGCTCTGATAGTTAACACCTGAATCGCTGATCCAGTCTTTGTTTAGGACTGTGTGATACATCCAGCACCATCGTCCCCAGCCTCAGCACAAGATTGCAGTCTGAACTATGCACACGATCACCCCATTTCTCCAGTTCAATTAGGCTTTTGAGAACAAGGAGAGAGAATTCTATGAGAGTGTCAGACTCGGCCTTCTAGGGCTTATTATCTTAGGAAAAAAGTGGGATAAGAGGTGAAATAAAGAATTATCAGTTAGTGGTTGAGTTTGAAAAATTTATTTCAAGATAGAAAAATCTGGGGCTATTAGAAATCTCTTACCCATAGAACAGATGTTTGGCTATCCTTTGGGTATGGGTTTTCAATGGCAAATCAGGAAAATAACTCTGGCCTCTGTGGCAGTGACAGGTGGAGATTTGAAGTGACATGCACAGCAATAGACGGGGGGGTGGGGCAGCCACATACTCTGTTTCCGCTTCTTCCCCAATTCTCAGCAGCAGGATGGAGCTGGGACTGTCTGTTTCTACTTGTTCACAACATACTACCTCCTGTTCCTCACACATTCCTCGATATATATTTTCTCGTCAGCTGCCTGGGATGTTCATTTTAAACAGAATTCACTAGGTTTGAAATATGGGGGAAAAGGAGAGTGGAGAGTATCACTCAGTGTGAGTGGCTTGGAGCTCCTCATCCCAGATGTAACCGTGTTTCGACTTTGGATGTAGCGAGACAAAGTGAACCACCCGGTGCACATTTCAGAAAGATTACCTCCTTATTTGTAATTCACTAACACATAACAGGCAGAAAAATGAACCCTCAACCAACCAAACCACTGCTTTTCATTAACTGGGTCACTCTTTAAATCTGGAGGGCTTAGCTAAATCGAGAGCTCAATATACATACACTATCAGGTGGAATTTCTGAGCCCTCATTTGATGATACAAATATCTTTTTGAACGAGCAAAACCAAATAGTTCAGGGGTTACTCTAACTTCAAGAATGCCTTCTTCTTTTGAGCTTTGCAGGTAGTGCTTTCTCAGGACTGAAAACTGAAATATTAATACCTCACCAATTGTAATGGGCTCACCCTCATGTCAGCAAGGCTGCCGGCTTCAAACACCCAGCACACTGCGTGGCATGCTGGCCTGCCACATCTGGGATGGCTTCCCTAGGCTTGGGATGCAGAAAGCCTGACTCAGTCTCTATTCCATGATCTGGCTCCTTCTAACATGTTTTCTTGTCCCACACAGACCCTAAAGAAGACAGGGTCCCATCTTTATTGCAGAGGCCGTGTGGGGCTAGCTTCACACTAGACGTCCTGTGGGCTGGGCTTTTACGTGGAGATTGCTATGGAAGGTCTGGCTTCTTTTAGAGAGCCTAGAATAGAAGGGTTCACCACATTTTTTTCAAAGGCCACTTGGTCTGTTTTACAGATTATCCAAAAGATGGATATTATGATATGCAATCGTTTCTCCATAGTTTGAGGAGTTGTGAAATACATGGCATAAGCCCCCAGCCACTTCTGAGCCCTGTACCAGTTCCAAATATAAAAGCCTTCTTCCTCAGTGACTGCCTTTCTCTGCTGGTGGTAAGCTACAGAGGACTGTGTGCCTCAACTATACTAAAAGAGAAGCCACATCTGCCATGCTCCGGAGTACTTTTTCTTCTCAGAAACAGCCATGGCACATGGAAGGTAAGTGACCAATCCATTTTGTGCTCCACCTATTCTTTATTCTTAAAAATCCCACTGGTAGGCATAAGTTGATACTCTGCTCTGTGTTTGGATTTTCTTTTTCTTTGCATATATTATAAATGAAAGCAGGAGTGTCCCCCAGACTCCAATCACATTTAAAGAAAATTCAGTAGGCAAAAATTTGCCAGATTTGTGAGAGAGATGTTATTCATTGTTGAAAAGGATTTCTTTACTTTTCAAGAAAATCTCTATGTAAGATTAGTTTAGGGATCCAGCTCCTCTAGTATATTTTTTAAAGTTCCACCTTAAAAACTCAATCTCTATAAAGTGTTTAAGGAAGAAGTCTATTATAATTTTGTAATAAAGCGGGAATAAATTTCTCTGAACTTAATGGCTCCACCAACCAATAGTATAACCAGATCAAAGAAGTAAATTATTTTCTCATTTCTGAATGCTGTAATCTTAGGTTAAATGTGACTTTCCGAGTATCAGAAAAGAACATTGATCCTCAGAGACAACCTTCTGAATTCCAAATTAGCTGAGCCTCACAGTGGTCCTTCAGACTTAACAAAATCGAAATGCCTAGCCGTAAACTCTTGAAATGATTGTGTTTGCAGCTCAGAGAGGAAAAAGTAGAGAATAGAAATTCTGGTTGGACGTCGAGGAAATCTTTCCACTTCCAGATGGTGTGAAATATTAGATCGTGAAGGAAGTCCCTGAGGGAATTGACAGAAATCACTGTGAAGCTCAAAAATTAGACCCCCAAAGCATTAGAAATTGCAGCAGGCAGAGAATGCCTTTATTGACAAAGAGATGCAGACAGACCCCTACAAACCACCAGTCCTCTCTTACGTGCTCAGTGGCACCAGCATTTTCCCAGACACCAGGTTCTTTTACCTCTGACAGATGAGCCAGTTGCCAGCTCCAGTTCGCCTGGAACTTTTTCTTGTCAGTTTCTTCCTTTCCATTATCACCTTTTGTCAGTTCACCAGTACCTCACAGTCAACTCATAGGAAACCTGAATTATGTATTTATCTCCAGTATCTCACCTTCCTACCCATTCTTCATATCAATATCAGATTTATTCTCTCAAAACACAACTTAGATTATGTCATCTCCTTTTTCAAAAAAAAAAAAACCTTTTCTTCATAGAAGCATTCCAGCTGCAGATTTATTCTCTCAAAACACAACTTAGATTATGTCATCTCCTTTTTCAAAAAAAAAAAAAAAAACCTTTTCTTCATAGAAGCATTCCAGCTAATAAATAAATAAATAAAACTAATAATAAAGCTAATAATAAATAAAACAGGATATCACCACTTTGCAATCCCTAATGAAATAATGGATGTAGGCATTGATCATCAACCTAAAGTCATTAGGTAAAGAGCTGAAAAGGAACTTCATAATGAAAGTTTCAGGCCAATTACACCTGAGCCCACCGATCACTTTCAGCATCGCTAAAAGTAGAGGCAGACAGTACCGAAGAATTTTTGTCATTAAATCAAAACTGAATCTAATTAAGTTATCTAGCTATAACTAGTAGTTTACAGAGTTAGACAAAAACTATGTTAAACAAAACTCTGGTGATGTAATCAGCAAAATCCAGAATATCAAATAAAATTAAGGGTCAATGACCCAGTTTCTTCAACAAATAAAAGGTAAGAGAAAAAACATAAAAGATACATCTATAAATTCAGTGAGACCTAGGAGATATATCAACCAAATGCACCATGTGGAACTAGTTTGAATTCTGATTCATTCTGTCTATAGAATATGGTTGTAGTACAGTGAGTGACATTTGAATTCTGTCTGGATATTTAATGGTATAAAGGGATTCTGGCAAATTATAGGGGTGGAGGTGGGATTCAGTAATGCTATTGCTTTTTTAAAGAGTTCTTTTTTATAGATTCACGTGGTGTTTGAAATATTAGGAAAAATGAAGTATTATGCCCTTTTCATAAAAAAAAATTTCCATTTTATTTTTATAAGATTAGGGTTTATTTTCTCATGAAGAAACTAGTTAGTCAGAACTTCTTGAATATTTTATACTGGATTATTTATCAAAAAAATATAATGTTACTTCTATATAATAATTAAGAATAGGAAAACATTAATTTGTGTTCAGTTAATTTGGAACATTATTCTGAAGATCTTTTTGTATCATCAGTAATCATATTTTATAGTGTATCAGGTTGAACACAACATCCAAGATCCTTAGGTAACTTAAAACTGTAGACAAATGTTGAGTTAATTAATGGTTATTAATTTTTAAGATAATTTTTAAGTATGATTCCATTTTGCAACTTTATTAAGCATAATTTTAAGTTTATTTTTAAGCATAATCCCTTTGTCTCTCTGTGTACATGCTGTAGATTACCTGTATCTTTGCTTTATGTTAACAAACACGTTTAGTAAGAAAGCATAGAAAGTGAGTGAGTGGCTGCAGAAAACTGTATGTGTATCCATGAGCTTCACTGGTCTGCTAAAATGCTTATATATGACAGATGGCTCTCAATTATCCACACCCCAGTTTCCTCCGTGAGATAGAAGTTAGTTGCTTTGATAAAGTTATAATTAATATGAATCTTGAGACTATACTGGAACAATAGTGACAGAAAAGTATGAATATGTAGGCAAAGCGATGGAATGTGACTTTATTTATCAAGAGAAAAAGAGTTTTGTCTTAAAGTGTCTGGTCATTCCAGAATGTGAAACCTGAAGAAGATAGTGAAAGATAAACACTAAATGAATACAGAAAGATGTAGAAGGCTTGCAGAGCATTTTATTTACCTTGGTTTATAATACCGGATTTGGAAAGGAAGCAATAAAATGGATTAAAATTTTATCAAAGTTGGCTCA
>NW_007736643.1:41124-43767 GCF_000696425.1 Galeopterus variegatus
GGATGTAGAAGGCTTGCAGAGCATTTTATTTACCTTGGTTTATATAATACCGGATTTGGAAAGGAAGCAATAAAATGGATTAAAATTTTATCAAAGTTGGCTCAGTTTTGATAGGTGTACCCCTAAGAAAAAAAATCCTGTGTATGCTTTACTGCCAAATATTATGTTTATGAAAAACTAGAATTTGATTTTCTAACTGCAAAAATAATAAATTTATTTTAGAACTCTTAATAAGAGGTCATTCTTTACTGCTCAGACAGTACAGATTCCATGTCTTATCAGATAGACGCCTTTGAATATATTTTGATAAAAAATTATTATTAGGTGAGCTTTATCTAAGCTTTCTACTCTTGTCTAGCTTTCACATTTTCATAGCTTTGATTGGTCACCCCATACCACCAAATCAAAAACACATTAAACAGAAATATATATATATATATATAAACAAGAGATGATGAATTAGGAAATATAAGGAGAAAAAAACAACAGGCATAGGAGGAGTTGCTTTTTCCCTCCCATTTAGGTGTGTAGCTATAATTAGTAGCTTTGAAAAAGATGTATTTAAAAAATAATTATGGGTTCGCCCATGGCTTACTCAGGAGAGTGTGGTGTTGAGAACATTAAGGCCATGGGTTCGGATCCCATATAGGGATGGCCGGTTAGCTCACTGGGTGAGCGTGGTGCTAACAACACCAAGTCAAGAGTTAAGATCCCCTTACCTGTCATCTTTAAAAAATAAAAATAATAATAATAATAATTATTATTATTATTATTATTACATATGAAGAGAAGCCTACTTGCATTTTGAAAGAGTGTTTAAAACAATAATAGACAATAATGCTATTTAGTCCTTTATTTCTTAGTCAATATGTATTTTAAAACATTGTTTTTTCAAATGTTTATTATGCTCTATGCACTCATATTACCCCAAGTACTATCACTGACATTATACAGAAGAATTTGAAGCTAAACAAGAGTAGAAAGCTTANTTTTAAAACATTGTTTTTTCAAATGTTTATTATGCTCTATGCACTCATATTACCCCAAGTACTATCACTGACATTATACAGAAGAATTTGAAGCTAAACAAGAGTAGAAAGCTTAGATAAAGCTCACCTAATAATAACTTTTTATCAAAATATATTCAAAGGAATCTTTATCTGATAAGACATGGAACCTGTACTGTCTGAGCAGATTACATAGAAAGTAATTCTATGTAATCGTCTGTTGTACTGAGTTTTCCTGAAGCAAGTTAAAGGCAAATTTCTTTATAGGAAAGGAAAAATAAATGAAAAAGAACCCTGTATTTCCATGGTAATTCTTTCAAAATTATAAGAAATTTCTAAAACAAACACATTCTGACTAGTTACATCTAGTTTTCAATGTTGATATCATGGCCACTACTAGAGACATTTGTTTTAATAAATACAAGTTTTTCCACGATAATTTATTACACACTTGCCATACCAGGCCTCTGAAATAACCATAAAGAGCAAATCAGATTTCTTTGATAACTGCAGAAATATTAAAGATTCTGTTCAAGCACTTAAAATTAAGGCACAGAAAAATTACATGACTTATCTAAGGCTACACGGCCAGTTTTTACATAAACTGCAGTGCTCATTTTATCTGCTCAAATGTGGAAGTGGGAGCTATGCAAGTTTTTGGAGACTAGTCCAACTATTTTTCTTTTCTCTTTTGAGAAATTGAAAAGATTCAACAAATAATATAACAATCATGTCTGTTCTCATACTTCAGAGTCAGCATCTGTGGACGTTTTTGTCATATTTGCTTTCAGCCTATTTTTCTTTAGTACAATTAAATCTTACTAAAATAACTAAAGACCCCATTAAATATCATCCCAAGTTGTATTTACTTCTTCTTTTCCGAAGGTTAACCAGTGCGCTAGATCTGGCAGGCAAACCTCCAGCCCAGCAGCGTCCAGCAGAAATAGAATGTCAGCCACATATGTAATTTTAAAAGTCTAGTAGCCACATTTGAAAAAGTAAAATGAAGCAGGTGGAAATAACTTTAATAATATATTTTATATAGCCCAATATGTCCAAAATATTATTTCAATGGACAACATTTAAAAAGTCTTAAAATGAGCTACTTTTACTTCCTTTTTTTATACTGTCTTCCAAATCAGTGTATAGTTCACACTCACAGCACATCTCAATTCGGATTAGCAGCAATTCCAGGCTCAATATGCCACATGCACCTGGTGGCTTGAATTGGACCAGCCCAACTCTCATTCATTTTTAAAATGACTTCATGTGTATGTGCATCCACTATATATATAGCATTGTTTCTGTATTGTAAGCTTAAACTTATATGTGAGTGATGCACTACTGGTATCATTCTCTACTTTTCTTTTTTAACATTATACATCTAGGATCTATTTGTTTTTTTTTTTTTTTTTTTTTTTCCGTGTCCGGCAACGGGATCGCAACCCTCGGCGTTGCTCCTGCGCTTCACTCAGCCAGTGAGCGGGAACCGGTCCGTATGTGGGATCCGAACCCTCGGCGGGAGCGCCGCCACGCTTCCCAAGCGGCGCACTATCACAGTGCGCCACCAGGCCAGCCCAGGATCTATTTGTGATAACATACTTAAATCAAATTATTTAATAATTAATACTACTGC
>NW_007736643.1:44453-45115 GCF_000696425.1 Galeopterus variegatus
GCCCAGGATCTATTTGTGATAACATACTTAAATCAAATTATTTAATAATTAATACTACTGCTGTAGTGTATCCCATTGTCATTTTATTTATTTGTCCCCTATGGACATACATTTAGGTTGCTTTCAATCTTTTGCTTTTATAAATAAATATGCAATCGACATCACTGTACTTTTGCTAATTTTGCTAAGTAGGAGAGGGATGCTGAGAAAAATTAAACAACTTTCCCATCATCACAAAAGGATTTGACTATACAATCGCTAAGTTTAAGGAACTTATGGAATAGATAAGTGATTTTCATTTGGGAGATAGTCACTTAAATAACTTCTCCAAATTGCACACATCTGTCTCCTCACACCTATGTCAACCCCTAAGCCCCAATACTGGTTGAGATTTACTAGAAAGTGAGGGGGTAATAATGCTGAACTTTGTCTGAGCCTTGGATCTAACAGTTGAAAAATCTCAACCCTCAATGTTCTGAGAAATGGTTCAACACAGAGGACCACACAGCCCTCACATATTCCAAGACATGGACATCTTCCCTGTGAATCCCATGACTCACTCTCCATCCTTCCTCATGACTCCCTTGTTTACTAGCCTTTATAAAGCCCCTGTTTTCTCCCACTTCTTTGAGATGATCCTCATTAATGAATGCTCTCCCTTT
>NW_007736643.1:46855-50333 GCF_000696425.1 Galeopterus variegatus
ATAGATTTTTATTTTACTTGGAAATGTTCTGTGCAAACTTATACAGGCTTACTAATTGATTAAGTTATTATTACTAATGTTTAAGATTGCTAATGTTTAAAATTATGAAAACCGTATAATTTGTGTTTGACTAAATAAAATCATTAAATGACAAACGTTATTTTAATAGTAATTACGTTTTGTAGTTTGTCAGCTTGAAAATAATTTCAAAAGATGATTAGGCAATTTAAAATCTTATATTTATACTAAATTTAGTTAATTTATGGATATTTAGTGAATACCTAGATAATTTCCAAGTAAGATGGAGCACTGAAAAATTAATAAATCAGCATAATCTTAAGTTTATATACTTTTTGCCTCTCAGTTTCTATGTTGCAGGGAGACTATATATTTGGGTCTGTTAATGACCATGTCCATTTTTACCACTTTGAAAAGTTATGCTGTTAGGGCTGTGTGTGGCTATAGGAGGTTTTGAGATGGACATTCACGAGCTCAGTTTGTCTGCTGAAAAGTACTGGCACCACAGTCCACTATCACCTGCCTCCTCATTTTCTCTATGAAACAGAAAACACTGGCTAAATAACATGCGTGAATGAGACTTTACTGGGAGTAGTGGTGGCAGAGAGGTACAACTTGTGTGCACGGTTTGCAGGATGAACAGAAAACATCCAAGAGAAATAGAGTGCTTTTTTCCTAAGGTGAAATGACTGGTTGTTAATGTGTAGGACAAAACCTAAATGGATGTAGAAAGCTCATGGAGAGGGAATTTTTTTCCTTTTATCATAGCCAAATTTATAGGATTTTCAAAAAGAGCTTTGTTTACATTTGTCTGCTTTACTAAGAGACTAAAAGTTTTTTTTCTTTTTTTTTTATTCCTTCTGAGTAATCAGATTACAGAAAGAAGAATAATCTTGAACACAAAGGGGACTGACAATGTTGAACTTTAGTTCTCCACCCCTTTATGTTCTGGGAAGTGGTTGACCACAGACCACCCTGCTGCCCTCGTGTATTCCACAATAGGAATAGCCTCTGTCGTCCTCTCCAAGTCCCTAAGTCTCACTGTCTATCCTTCCTCAGGACTCTCTTGTTTACCTGCTTCTCTAAACCCTAGGTTTTCCTGCTGTGCCTTAATGAATAGTCTCCCTAGTNACTGGCACCACAGTCCACTATCACCTGCCTCCTCATTTTCTCTATGAAACAGAAAACACTGTGGCTAAATAACATGCGTGAATGAGACTTTACTGGGAGTAGTGGTGGCAGAGAGGTACAACTTGTGTGCACGGTTTGCAGAATGAACAGAAAACATCCAAGAGAAATAGAGTGCTTTTTTCCTAAGGTGAAATGACTGGTTGTTAATGTGTAGGACAAAACCTGAATGGATGTAGAAAGCTCACAGAGAGGGAATTTTTTTCTTTTTATCATAGCCAAATTTATAGGATTTTCAAAAAGAGCTTTGTTTACATTTGTCTGCTTTACTAAGAGACTGTAAAAGTTTTTTTCTTTTTTTTTTTTATTCCTTCTGAGTAATCAGATTACAGAAAGAAGAATAATCTTGAACACAAAGGGGGACTGACAATGTTGAACTTTAGTTCTCCACCCCTTTATGTTCTGGGAAGTGGTTGACCACAGACCACCCTGCTGCCCTTGTGTATTCCACAATAGGAATATCCTCTGTCGTCCTCTCCAAGTCCCTAAGTCTCACTGTCTATCCCTCCTCAGGACTCTCTTATTTACCTGCTTCTCTAAACCCTAGGTTTTCCTGCTGTGCCTTAATGAATAGTCTCCCTAGTGTGAAAAGCTGAATAAAATCTTCTCCTTCCTCATCCAGTGCATTTTGCCTTTCAGTGGGGTACAATCCTTAAATTAAATGACCTTGACAAATTAATAAATGTAGCAAGCAATGCATGTAAAAAAAAGAGAGAGAGAGAGAGAGATAAAAAGTGGTCTATTTTTGTGGTTAATTTTATGGAAATGAGACTTGGAATAAGATATGAAGGTGAGAAGGGGAATTTTACCCAATGGAAGCCCCCCAAAAAACCAAAACTATTTTCCATAGGCACTTCTCCCAGAGGAGGTCAGAAACAGTCAGAAACAAAGAAATGATCACTAAATTTCCAACATCAAATCAGGCATTGTTGAAAATAGCAGAAATAGTCTTAAATGCTACCATATGAGCTGGAGTTTTTGATAGAGGAAAGGTTAATTAAGTTCCAAAGGACTCATAACAGTTGCAGTGGATTGAATTGTGTCCCCCCAAAGTTTAATGTGTTGGAGGGGTGGTCCCCACTGTGACAGTGTTAAGAGGGTGGGAAATTCTATTATGGTAATTGGAAGGTGGGCCTTGAAGAGGTGATTAAGTTGATGGTTTAATGGTGGTCGTGAGCATAGTTCTAAGGGCTTTAAAAGATGAACGCATGAGTTCTCTCTCTTTGATCTGCCATTTTCTGCCATGTGAGACCCCCGCATTGCTATAAAGCCACCATCAAAGAAAGCCCTCACCAGATATGTTCCCTGGACTTTGGACTTCCCAGCCTTGGAAACTGTAAGCAATAAATTTTATTTTCTTACAAATTATCTAGGTCCAGGTATTTTGTTATAAGCAACAGAAATGGACTAATACAGCAGTGTTTATGCCATGAATCATTGCAAGGTTAATCGTGAGTAATGAACCAAGAACACCTTCCTGCCCCAAGAGTCAAAGGTGATTCTAGAAAGTATGAAGGAAGAATTGGGGGTAGGGAATAACTGGTTGTTACCTTAGAATAAATCTGCAGTTGCGGTTGGATTATGGGAACACTGATAGAGACCCTAGGTCCTAGAAGAGATCGCATGTGACCTGGCCTCCCTGCATGCAGCCTGGCAAACTGCAGACCTTGGAGAAGAGCACCAGGCCCAGCTGCAGTGGAGGTGGGCATGTGGGAGGCAGGGCATCCATGTGAGCACCACAATGTGGTGTGGACAAGGCAGACAGAAATCCTGCAATCCCCAGGGAAGAGCACAGAAGTGGCCAGTTGACTTTGCTTGTTAGCTGATGCAGAATGTGGTACAGGGTCTAGGCCAGGGTCTCAGATAACCACAGCAAAGGTAGCAGGGCAAGACATGGATGTCCAAGACTGACAAGGTACATCTCAGTGATGATCAAAGAGAACATGGTGTGGTGGGTAGGCCAGACAGCCCTCACTCAATCCCAGGACAGTAAGTCACAATAAGTCACTGGAACTTCCATGAATTCCAGGGAGAAAGGCAGCAAAGGAGAGCCACTCCTGGGCTGATTCAGCAGGCACAGAAATATATAAAGTTTTTAACTGGAAGTGAGTTAATGACTTTGAATTGGTACAATTAAGTTTTTGCCTACTTGGTAAAAATGGGTACATTATGTTCAGTTTTACAAAAATCACATCTTTGCACATCCACATTTGTGAGTGTGAAATATTATATCCACCATAAGTTATATTTGTAGGTAGAGTTGTTACTGTAT
>NW_007736643.1:51332-54263 GCF_000696425.1 Galeopterus variegatus
CATAGCTTTATTGATGTCTTTCCTGGTTTCTGAGGGTCTGCAAGTCTGCAGCCTCAGGCTGACTGGAAAACAACTTTAGATTCATGTAAATAATGTCATCTTGCCATGGGAAAGAAGCAACTCAAGGAAACGCATGCCCAGGAAAAAAACTGACTTTTTTTAAAAAAGTTTTTCCTATAGGCCATGTGGTTTTAGCTCCCAACATGGCTTCAGTCCTGCTGACTCCAGCAATTTCCTATTGCCAATTCTTAGAGTTAACAAGCTATACATTGATTGGTACATTGACAATCTTAAGAACTTACAAAAATCCTTTTGTTTAGGAACAGGATGTCTCATCCAAGCCATGAGCCCCCCTTTCAAGGCTCTGAACACTTTTAGAGAATTGCTTGTGTAGAGAAGATATCATTTCCCACTTTTTCATCAAAACATTCCTCAAGAAAACATTGATGATCAATTTTTGATTGACAGGGTCTTACTTTTCTTTGTACTGATCCTTCAGTGCCAGAAAGCCTCATTCCCAGGTAGACTGATCCCTCAAAGCTGGAAAAACTTATTCCCAGGAACTTACATCCTTTTGGTGACCTTTTGATTGGTGAAAGCCTGCATTTTTTCCTGCAAGAAACTAGAGGAACACCAAAAGAGACAGGGACCAAAAAGTAGGATGAGGCACAGTTAGGGTCCTAGTAGGGGCATAAGCCAGGGTATCCGAGGGTTCAGTGAAATGGTTTAAGTTGTTTTGGATCAGCCTGGACTCATTTATGTAATAACAGCATTCCTCCACCAAGAAGAAGCAGGTGCCTCCCTTCTCAGAAGTAAAGGGCTCGACGGTTCTGTAAAGTGACTGTTGCAAGTGGAGTGACCTGTCACTGGAGGGAGGAGATGCTGTCTGTACTTAGTTCTTCTGAGAGTTTTTGCTAGAATCAAGAGGCCGTAGCAGGGCCCACTATGCCATTTCCAGTTGCAGGAAGGATCCCTGCCCCAATTAAAGGGGTACAGTTAGTGCCTTACGGGAGTGGGGGGACACTTCCAGAGAGGGAGGGGCTAAAATTAGTCCCAGTCCCATTTCCATCCCTCCATCTGTCTGGAGGGTATGCAAGAAAAGAATATGCAAGAAATCACGTTGGGGGGCAGGCAACAGGATAACGAAGTTTTACAAAGGAAATATATTCCGGTTTTAGGGCATGGATGAGGAGGGGGTAAGTGAGTGGTAGTTGGTGGTGTTCATGAGGCAGAGTGTGGGCAGGCCCTTCACAAGGCTGACAGTCCCCACTGAGGTGACATTAGAGGAAAGTGAAGAGACATTAGTGGAAACATCGCGGGCTGCATCAACGGGGGGGGGGTGACCACAAAAAGTTTTTTGCAAAGTGGGAGACAAATGAGTCTCTTGGAGACCAGTCTGATTCTCTGAGGACTGCATCGTCCCTGCAGACCTGGAACCTCCATGTTCCAGCTGAGGGGGAGCATTGAGATAGGAGGAAAAACACGGAAAGGATGCAAAGTGTTAGGAGCCAAAAGAATTTAAAGGGCACATTGTCACGGTGACATTGCTAAGAAACATGCTACTGACAGGAGGTAAAGGAAGCCAGGAGAAACCTTCCTATAATGTTACACTCTTTGGGGGCAACTGCTACCAATCCTGTAGCAAGGACTAGAACAGGTAGTATAATAAAGGTCAGGGACACAGGTGGCATATACTTATCATGTCCCATGATGACAAACCCACAACAGCAGGTCGGGACCAGTCTTAGAGTAGCTCCTGTGTGAAGAACATGAAGCAGGCCTGCAGAGGTGAGAGGATAATCACTGGGAGAAAGATCATCCTTTTTCTGGGATTGGGGGAAGAGCAGAGGTTCTGGAGATTTTCAATTTTGTGGGTCCTAAAATGGACAAAGTGTAAAGCGATGTTGGGTTGGGGTTTGAGCAGAGGGACCCCTCTGGCTTGGTGTTAGCAGATTTTGGGGTAAAGTCTCAGGTGCTAGTTTTACCAAGGATAAGTGATACCAAGGGGTCTTTCCTAGTACTTTCACTGCTGTGGGGCTGGTGAGAAATACTGTATAAGGCCCTTCCCAACATGGCAAGAGAGGCTTTGGGGTTTAGGTTTTAATATACACTTGGTATCCCAGGCACAGTTTAAAGTCTGAGAGGGGGGTGGAGAAAGGATGAGATAGCAGAAGGTTGACCTGTTCCTGAAGATCCCTAATGAGCGAAAGAGTAGGGAGATACTAGCCTAAAGGCGATGAGCTGGAAGGAAGAGGTGAGAGAATGAAGGGCTTACTGTACATAAGTTCGAGGGGCTGAGGCCTGTGGGCTTCTGGGGGGCAGCCCATAGGCCAGTGAGTGACTGGTGGAGGCCAAAACGAGGGATGATTTCTGAGGTGAGAGCATGTGTTACTGCTGTAGCATCCTCCTAAGTGCAGGGAAATCCTTGATCCAACCTGAAAAGGTATCTACTAATGTTAGAAGATAGCGTGTCCTTTTGTGGGGAGGCATGTGAGTAAAGTCAATTTGCCAGTCCTGGCCAGGAGTGTATCCTCTGGCCTGATGGGTGGGAAAGGATTGGAGCAATGAGTATACAAAGGACAGTTTTGAGTGATTTGTTTTAGTAACTTGGCCATGTGGGGAGAGTAATATAAGGGCTGAAGAAGGCGTAGTAGGAGTTCACAGCCTATATGAACTGAATTACGGAAATCTAAAAGGTGGTGTCTACTTGTTTAGAGAGGTATGTAACTGGGGAGAAAATTTCTCTTGCCTTTTGTCCCAAAATTCTGACTGCCAATCCTTGGGTTTTGGTGACATATAGGATAAAAGGATGAGATAAATTTGGGAGGGATGGAGCTGGGGCTGTGAGCAGAGTGTCTTTTAATTGCTGGAAGGGAGAGTGAATGAGCTTTGTGGGATCTAAGGGAATGGCAGGATCTTCTTTGGCTGCCC
>NW_007736643.1:54719-57131 GCF_000696425.1 Galeopterus variegatus
TAGTAACTTGGCCATGTGGGGAGAGTAATATAAGGGCTGAAGAAGGCGTAGTAGGAGTTCACAGCCTATATGAACTGAATTACGGAAATCTAAAAGGTGGTGTCTACTTGTTTAGAGAGGTATGTAACTGGGGAGAAAATTTCTCTTGCCTTTTGTCCCAAAACTCTGACTGCCAATCCTTGGGTTTTGGTGACATATAGGATAAAAGGATGAGATAAATTTGGGAGGGATGGAGCTGGGGTTGCGAGCAGAGTGTCTTTTAATTGCTGGAAGGGAGAGTGAATGAGCTTTGTGGGATCTAAGGGAATGGCAGGATCTTCTTTGGCTGCCCTGTAAAGTGGTTTGCTGGCACACCAAAGTTAGGAATCCATAGGCGAAGATACCCTGCAAGCTCCAAGAAAGAAAGGATTTCACCCTTGTGGTGGGAGTAGGAAATTCAGAAATTAGACTCTTGAACTGAAGGAGAAGAAATTTGGGCTTTGCTGGGGGACACTCGATATCCCCTGGAGGCCAGGAAATTAAGGAGAGCAACAGTGTGGGCCTGTGAATCCTCATAGGAGGGATTACAGAGGAGGAGATCATCCACATATTGTATTAAAGTGCTACAGGTTGGGGGGGGGGAAGTTCAGATAAGTCTTGAGCTAAGGCCTGGCCGAAGAAGTGGGGGCTATACCGAAACCCCTGAGGTAATACTGTCCAAGTAAGTTGTTGGGAATGGTGCATGTTAGGATTAGTCCTGTACTAAATGGTATGAGCCGTGAGGCTTTATATCAGGGAGGATGGATGTATTAAAAGGCAAGTGGGTAGGCTGTGAGATGAAAAGAAAGGAGTCTGTATGATGGGTTTTAAGCCTATTAGGTGTTTGTTAGTGATGAGGTACTGTGGGACATTAGGGAACAAAGAGGGGTTCTGCAACTTAACAAGGATGGGGAATGATGCGTAGCAATGGAGAGAGAAGTGTCCCATACTAGGGATTAACCTTGTCTGAGGGGGAGGGGGAGGTGGAAGCTTCAGGGGCCAGGTCTGGGGTGGCCTGTAACAGGAGTATTGTAGCTGGAGTTAAAGTGTTTAGGGTAAAAGTAGCTTTGAATTTGAAAAGGATGTCCTGTCCCAGTAAGGGGGCTGGGCATTGAGGCATCATTAAGAATTTGTGTGTGAACTGGTTGTGATGTAGGGTGCAGGAAAGGATTTTTGTGATCTGTGGGCAGTATTCTGATCCTGTGACCCCTACTATTGTGATAGAGGATAGGGTTGTTGGTCCTGCATATTCAGGAAGGGTAGAGTAAATGGCCCCTGTATCAATGACAAAAGAGATCAGCTTATCTGTGAGTTACCCTGGGCTCACACGTGGTGATTTCTGTGGGGGCCTCAGGCCCTGGGCATTGTCAATCCTCCTCCTGTGCAAAGCCAAGAAGCTCCAGTAGGGACGGCCATGAAGCCAAAGGCTGTAGGCTGGGGACTGGGCCACTCCTTTTCTGGCTAGTGGCACAGTCAATTCCCCAGTGACCTGGCCATTTGCAGTGAGGGCAGGTTATAACAGGCCCATGTTGAGTGGTCCAGTTGACCACATTTGAAGCAGTTCCAGGGTGGCTTGCCTCTTAAGGCAGCCAGCTTTGGACTATGTGAGCCATGGATGGCATTAGCCAGGAGCTGGTATTTGGCCTGATCTCTTTTATAGTTTTTTGAATATCAGGGGCTGATTGGGTAATGAAATGAGAGTGTAAGAGGGCCATGCCTGCAGGGGACTTTGGATCTATACATGTGTGTTCAAGTAAAGCCTCAGAGAGGCGGGTTAGGAACTCAGGATTTTCAGTGGATCTCTGTGTGATCTCTCTTAGCTTGTCATAATTGACTTACTTGTGAGTAGCCTTTTGGAGGCCATTAAGTAGGCGTGTGATCATATTATCCTGGAGATCCCAATCCCTGTGTCCAGCATGGTAGTTCCAATTTGGGTCCATGCAAAGAAGAGCAATGGCTCCCACAGGCCGCCTATTATTTTGAGCATGTACCTTAGCCGCCATCCAGGCTTGCTTCCTGTACATTGACTTGGACAATTCCTTCCATCCCAGCCACTTCACGGAAGGGTTATAAAAAGCCAGATCTGAGGTGGGGTTGTTACCTGCTGGAAGGGGGAGAAGGGGAGGAGTTGGGCTGAGGACAAGCATCTGGAGGCCAGGTGTGGGAAAGAGAGAGAACTGTGGAGGGCTGACAGATCAGAAGATTGATCTGAGTCTGGAAGAAGAGGTCGAGCATGAGCTAGAAGAATTTGAGACATAGGACAGTTTTGACAGAGAAAATAATGCATTCGGAGATAGGAGAAGGCTCAAACAAGGAATCTCTACAGATTTTGTCATTTCAGTGATTGTCTAAATTGAGTGCCATTTGTGGTCACTGGGATCCATTGTAATGAGG
>NW_007736643.1:58106-59199 GCF_000696425.1 Galeopterus variegatus
GTACAGTAGAAAACAAGATGGGACATTTAGGTTCAATGTCTCCCTGGAGGCCAAGAAATTGGGCAGGAGACAGCCCAAGGGCATAGAGTGTGGAGGTTTGGATTGTGGGGATCCCATTTAGAAGGTGAGAAAGGGCAGTCAGTCCTTGTAGAAGAAGCATGCCAACAAAGAGCATCCTCTCTACTGTCCACCATCTTTTCAAGGGAAAAGTCATGACCCTAGCATCCTTCAATAGTTGGGGGGCATAAGAAGAGTTCCCTCGGCCAGGCACCTGGGCTTCATAGAGACCAGGGTCATAGAAAGTAGTTGGGGGAACCCATAGAAGTAGGCAGGACTGACCCACTGACTCACTCTGAATTGAGGTCAGCATTGGATGCATTGGTCTGAAATGGCAAAAGGAGAGAGTCCCGGAGGCATCTGGTTTCAGCAGGTCCAGGAAGGGCGGCCGGGAGCTAATCAATCAAAGAGAGGGGACCAGCTGACAGTCCATCCATGACCCTCCTGGGTTTCAGCACCGTAATGAAAGAAAGTGAGCTGAGATGCCAGGTACCATTCAAGATTTATTAAAGGAAGAAAATCTGCTGGGCTGTGCTCAAAGTGGCAGGAAGCCCAGGGCTACCCTGAAAATGGGGGACAGCACCTAACCTAGGGCGGTGGGAGCTTATATTGGTATGTTGGCTCTAAGAGCTGGGTGATGTAATTCCAGGGGATTGAGTTAGGTTATGGGAATGGAGAGTTCTGCACATGCAGAAATGTAGAAAGTTTCATTTTCTCTGAAACCATGATGCTTCTTGTGAAAGAGAATGGGGGNAAAGGAAAGACACATGAAAAGGGATATGACAGAAAAAGTGAGGAAGTTTGCAATGCACGTGCAATTCAGTGTACTAGGAGGTGAAACATATATGACAAAGGAACATAGAAAGGCAAGGCTGCCCCTTATGTCTCCATTAATTTGGCTGTTGTTGCTACTCTTTCAGTTAGGCTGTGTCTTAGCTACTGAGTTTCACTGTAGGCTGTAAGTTGCTACTGTTTCAGTCACTGAAGGAAATATTCCACCTTTTCTCTTTAGCTCAGAATGTTACTAACAACATTT
>NW_007736643.1:60607-62030 GCF_000696425.1 Galeopterus variegatus
AGTCAATTACCAAGGAGCAAGCATCTTTCTCCTGGTGTGCCCTCCTCATGAGTAGATGGGCAGGTGTCCCTCAGCCATTTATGACTGGGACCCACCAGAAGGCATCCCTCTTCAGTGTGGCCATTTTGTCCTTGGATGTCTCCAAGTTGGAGGAGCTCAATGCTCCATTCCCTTATCCCTAGGAATCCCGTAGGGGTATCCCTCCCTATAGACTCTTTTTTCTCATGATAAAGCTGATGCCCAACAATAAAGTTAAGTATGGGACTAGGGTGTGAGCCCCACAACATCGTGTTTGCATAGGAGACAAAACAGGCTAACTGCCAGTTGGTCCTTTTCCCAAAAACTTCAGGAAAACATCGAAAGTAAGTGCCACATGTGGTGGGGGGTCCCTAAGGTGGTAGAGTTTTGGGTTCTGGGACCACCAATAGAAGTATTTATCAACATGGCAGTGCTAGAGGGAACTAAATACATGGGGAGGGGGAATACTTGGACCAGGAGACTAGAATTCCTACAGTAATATTGAAATAAGGTGACATTTGGGAATCTTAGGATCTAGTAAATAGGGACTCCATTTGTCAGAACAGATTACACAAGGCCCAGTCTGAGCCCAAGCCATTCCTACCAAACAGATATGTATGGTTTCTCAGTCAACAGCTTGGTGTACTAAGTAGTTCCAAAGGTCTCAAGCAAAGGTTAAAGTCTTGAGTCAGCAATCCTCCATGACAGGCAGGAGCTACTCACCAGATTGGGGTCTCCATGAATTTTATGGAAAATATCTCCTATTTTTTGTTTACTTTTTGTAGTTTACTCAAAAGATGAACACAAATCTTTTATTATCTGTTATTAATATTACATGAAAGTCTTACTTAACAGAAGGAAACCAAATTTCACTTTTGTGCCAGAGTACCATTAATATTGCAGCTAATTTTAATAAAAACTTATGAACAAATCTATTTAATCTGTTAGTTTTGACTACACAAGATTATTTTAAACATTTTACAAGCTCTTACAAACCCTTTTCAACTACATACATTTAGTCACGTTTATAACATTTTCTTTTACTCTTTTAACTTGAAATACCTTCTAAATACCTTCAAACCAGACAAATTTTTCTTTTCACTAAAGCCGTACTATACCTTCACACCTTCTACAACCTTTACCAAAAACACATTTTAGTTTCTTTAAACGCTCTGTATACAAAATCTTCTTATACCTAGCAGTTTGAAATATACACATTAACTATAATCTACTCTTAGTTACCCTATTTTCCAGTGAAAAACCTGGGGAACAAGTGATTCTGAAATGTTTTTTCTTAAATTTGCAGATAAAAACCATTTCTAATTTCTGAAGAGATGTTTTTTAAAAAAATTTTTTTTCGTTAAATTTTTATTTTGTCAATATACACTGTATATGATTATTATGG
>NW_007736644.1:0-14735 GCF_000696425.1 Galeopterus variegatus
AGAAAGTGCAAAATCCATTAATAAACCTAATTTCTACTATTTAGGGAATTATGAATGCAGATTAGTAAAATGTAATCACCTCGTTTGAACACTAATTAGGTTTGAAAACTCATTTACATATATACACACACATACACATGAGGTGACTGCAAAATGTTCGTGGAAAGGTTCATATTATCTTCTAATTCTATTTTTCTTGAACGTTTTGAAGTACCCTCATATGCATACACATATATGTATTAGATCCTCTTTTTGCATATATCTTATCTTTATTCTATGTACAGTATTATTAGAACAATTGCATTCATATAGTAGGTCGTACAGTAAGTATTTTTGAAAGCGTGAATCAATAACCAATTTGTATATTTTTCCATGACACTTCTGTAGACACTACCATAGCCGTTATGTTAATTCTGTGACAACTATAAATAAATAGTAAAAGTTAAGAGTTTTAGACTCTTTTAGAATTTGTATATATTCTCCCTATACCTCCAGTACTTGAAGTTTATTACTAAATCCAGTAATAAATTTTTATAGCTTTGAAGAAACCTACACTAAAGTGAATTTCTGTGCCTTTTCTTTTATTATTTGATCAATAAAATGCACAGAAAAAATAAGAACATATACTTGCTCTGTTTATAATTAACATCAGGAATTTAAGAAAGATTTCTTGCAAGACAATTTGTGTTTAAAATTAGGGACTCTCCAAATTGTGTTCAATTAATCAAATTAATCAAATTAATCAAACTTGATAGTTTGTGCCACTGTGATATTGAGTTAAACACTTTGTGGAAACTCCATGTACTTATTTCACTAATAAAACACTAAATATAATGTTACCTAAGAAAAAAATGGATCTACTTTAAACATTCACATATATAATTAAATCAAAAATAATAATTTAATATTGAATCTCAGTGTTCAAAGTGTAGCACAAAGTATGGATACAAAGTAATGCATATGATTTTCACTCAAATATTTCTGAAATTTTAAAATTTATATCTAAGGAAATGGCATTACTATATTTCTTCTTAACATATTTGTATAACAAAATTAAAATGTATGGCCTACCATGTTACAGGATGTTTACTAATATCCTCAAATTACTATAAAGACCTGGGTATTTTTGCAGCAACACAAGTTTAATGCTCCTGCACTTAAAAATATATATTCTGCTTTCTTTTTTTTTCTATACGACTAACAATGTTATTTTTTAAAAACCTGAATTACTTAATATTTGATGTTTATTTTCTCTTTCTTTTCTTATTTGGAATAGAAAAAATATTGTTTAATTTATCAGTATATCATTTGGCATTTATTAAGTTTTGTATCTTTATAATCAAATGTATCCAATTTTAGTTCTGGCAAAATATTTTTCATTTCCAAAAATATAATCCAGAGTAAAGATAAAATATACTTTTAATATGCTGGATGGAAGAAGTCTGCAGATTTGATGGTTTAATAATATTCCTTAACTTTATACCAGTGGGGTACACTTTTCTCACAATAATATATTTATATAAATCAAACTGTTTCACTCAACTAATAAATACAATGAAATCATATTTGTATGTAGAGATTTCTGAAATTGGAAAGATGCATTAACCTGATCCTCAGATCCTAGCAAAGAGAAAAACTAAGCTATTTCAACAAAGGTAAATTGAACAGATGAAGCAATTACTTGAATGAGTCAGGCTAAAGAAATTAGCCTGTCATTTCTTTAGAAGTGACAAGAAGACTTTGAAGCTTAAAATTTGATATTCTAATTGTTCATTATTATCAAATTACCAACATCTAGCTAAACTAAAATCATTTTACTTAACAGAAAAACATTCTTCACTGACAATATGCATTGTCAGCAAAATTGATTCAGAATTTTGAATATTTTTGCTAAATACACATCATATCTTTAGTGTAACTGATGCCAGAGGGAAGGGTCTGGGAAGCCTGATGGATGGCTTCAACCCACCCCACCCCATCCTCCTACCAGGTTCTTGACTCTACTACAAGAAAGAATTCAAGAGCAGAGTCACAGTAGAAAGTGAGAACAGGTTTAATATGACAAATAAGAGATACAGATTTCACAGAGAGAGTGTGGCCTATCTCCAGAGAATGAGAAGGGCCCACACCAATTTTAACATAAAAGTGAGAAATGCACACTTAAAGTTTAGTACCAGGTGCAGGCTGGCTCAAGAGATTGAAGAGCCACTTGCTTGAAAGTAAGCTTGATACAAAAAAGAAAGAACTACACACTCCACAGGAAGAGTGCTGGCTGGCCCCAGAGGGAGTAAGCAACAGCCCTGCCTTTCGCTGGGATTTAGCTTTTACAGTTTTGCTATCTAATACATATTCATGCTATCTAATTAATATTCAGTTAAGAGGGTGGTTCCTTGGTATGTAACATATTCTTGCACATGCTCAGTAGGTCTCTTTTTGGAGCATGTTCATTGGTCAATTCCTATCACACACACTGAACATATTTAAGAATACTCTGTGCTCTTTAACACCTCTAGTGGAAGGCCATTCAAAGGATAAACTCCCTTCCACTGAGCATGCTCAGTCACTTGGGTTGTATAAATCTGTACAAATTCCTTTTACTGAGCTTGCCCCGCTACTGTATTTGCATAAGTCCACTCTTTGTGGTCTCAATCTCCCTGTGTTGGTGCTGAAAATAGGTCCAATAAGCAATAGTAAATCGCCTCCAGGGGAGGACTTAGGAGAGGGGCCTGAGAACTTTGGGAATGGCTTGAATCCCAGAGGTGTGTCTTGAAACCCAAATGCAGGTAAACCGAGTACCTTCTATCTCATAACTAGTAAAGTTATAATATTAAATTGTGAGTTATGAGCCTGTCAGTAGTGGCATAAAATAATAAATGTGTTTATATTTACAATTGCACAAAAATACTTGCATTGCAACAATATAGTTTTATTTTCACAATACATTTTAAAATAAATTATAAAGAAAATTTAAAAATCCAAGCATTATTCATGATTTTTCTCTTCCCCCCATATTCCTAGTCTAGTTCTTGCTTATTTTGTACCCTGATCACCCATTCTTTATGTTTCATCCACACAATACTTTGAGTGTTTTTATTATCCACATTTTTGTGATAAACTTGCTCTATTACTTCTACTACAAGTAGTCTCTTCATCTCTTAAGCTATCCTGTCTAACCCTACTTAAATTACTCTTAATGTAGACAGTACTTCCTTCACAATGTCCTCGCAAACTGTGTATCATTATTAGCTATTATAATACAGATACTATATTGAGTCCTTAGGGAAAGATGAGCCCCTATATATTCTGTGTTGTAATTGCCTTTTTTTTAAAAAAAAAAACTACAGAGTTAGAAGCAATTACCTCAGCAGTTTCTCAGTTCTTTTACAGCAAGCAATGCAGCTAACGTGTTCAACCTAGAAGTTCCCTGTACTTGGTACAGAGCTCAACAAAATAAATATTTGTTATTTGTTATTGGAAATGCAGAGAAACAATTTAAAATTATATGAAAAATATATTGGATATCATATCTATTGATCTCATAAAATATATTGGTGATAACAACTTTATAAGAAAAATTTTACTTAGATCTTATAATTAAGAATGACTAATTAAACAGTAATCATAGTAGATATTCCATTTCTGGTCTAGAGGCACTGATGAATTAGATATAAGACTTCAATTCATATAAGACTTCAATGATCTACTTAAGAAATCTTCAAAAATATTGTCAAAGGAATGACATAACTGTTAATAAGCTTACAGTAATATTTTGTAAATATTTTTGCATTTACTAAAATGTGACCAAAGAATCAGCAAAGAAATATCTTGAATTTGCTATCAAATTTATCATTTCTTGTCCACTAAAAGATTGCTTAAAGGCTTATCTTCCTTTCAACTACACTGAGACTCTAGTCAAATTATCTTACTTTTGTTGAACCAATATGTTTGTTTGTTTCATCCTTTAACAAATATTCTAATCTTGTCTGAGATTGTGATTAATAGAGATCAACACTTTGAGTAAGCACCCACCTAAGCCCATTGGTCTTAGAGATAAACCTCTTATGCACCAACAGCCAACACTTTAAAGCCAGCAGAGGCTTCCTCCTTCTTATCTGTCTCAAGAGTGCATGGATAACTTCTCTGTTTCAACTTTCAGCCTCCTTTATGTGTCCACAGGTTTCATGACACAATCATATTCTCTTGTTCAGCACCGTGCTTCTGTCTCATTTTCCCCCTATCTTTAGCTCTTTTATGTTTTTTTAAAAATTATCCTTTAATCCATTAGAGGTGTGACTCACAAACCCTGTCTAAGTTTATGAGTCTGATTTATGTAAGTAAAATTGTCCATACTAGACTATAACAATGGTAAAATTATAGTTGTGAAGGTACAAAGTTTTGGACATAAAATCTGGTCATAAAATTATCATGTGGCACAGTGTATTTGTAAAATAAGGTCAGCATGATCCCCCACCCCAATTTAAAAGATAATAATATATTCACATTGCATTATTGGCATATATAGATTTTCAGTAAGTATTTGTTGGAAAAGTAGAAGTTATTCAAAAAATTAAGCTTGATGAGCTTGATGGAGTGAAATCTGATCTCACCATAGATGTTTAATATACAGAGAGAGAGAATGTGAAAAAATCAATTTGGGAAGCTCAGAGGAGGTTCATCCAACACATAAAAAGCAATAGAAGAAGAGACCTGCAAGGGTAAGAAAGGTTCCCAAAAGAGGCTTTGCTAATTGCCATGTTGTGTGCTAGGAAAGGCTGTCCTGTCTGACTCTGTTATCTTAACAGGCTATCCTACCTTTAAATCCCGTGCACACATATAAAAAAACACAAAGTAGCCCCCTGGTCTCAAAGGGGAAAATATCTTCCACTCTGTCACCTGTACCCTGCCTTTAATCTTATATTTTTTCTTCTACCCATCTTTGTATCTTCATTATTTACAGACCTGGATAAACAACTTGGCTCAGCAAATTCAGAAAAGCAGGATCTAGTCTACATAAATTGTGTGGATTGTTCTACTATTAGATGAATTGGTAGAGGCAGTCCTGATAATGAGTTGAGCTTGATGGAGTGAAATCTGATCTCACCATAGATGTTTAATATACAGAGAGAGAGAATGTCAAAAAATCAATTTGGGAAGCTCAGAGGAGGTTCATCCAACACATGAAAAGCAATAGAGGAAGAGACCTGCAAGGGTAAGAAAGGTTCCCAAAAGAGGCTTTGCTAATTGCCATGTTGTGTGCTAGGAAAGGCTGTCTTGTCTGACTCTGTTGTCTTAACAGGCTATCCTACCTTTAAATCCCGTGCACACATATAAAAAAACACAAAGTAGCCCCCTGGTCTCAAAGGGGAAAATATCTTCCACTCTGTCACCTGTACCCTGCCTTTAATCTTATATTTTTTCTTCTACCCATCTTTGTATCTTCATTATTTACAGACCTGGATAAACAACTTGGCTCAGCAAATTCAGAAAAGCAGGATCTAGTCTACATAAATTGTATGGATTGTTCTACTATTAGATGAATTGGTAGAGGCAGTCCTGATAATGAGTCACTGAGCAGAAAAGTAAGTAGAAAACCATATTAAACTAAAATACATGTGAATCTTTCTCTCTCATCCACACAGATATGTGTGGATAATTCATTGAATTATATTAATTTCTTTGATATTAACATGGTACACTTACCCAGTATATTATATATTGTATGTGCATATACATAAACTACAAACACAAACACACACACACACACATACAACTTACATAAACAAATATTTCAATAAATTTGTTACAGATATTTAGAAATTTTACGTTTCACTATATTTTGATTATTTGATAGAAATCATCTTAGCTTTAGTTTTGTAAAGGGAATACTTTTTGGTAATGCTATATAATGTTGTATTTTTTTTTTTTTGGTACATATCTCTGTAGAATAAATTGCATTACGCTGTACGAAAGGAGTTATGCCATAGAAATCACCCTATAAATTCTCCAAGAACTTGCCCCAACTCGTAAATGTCATTAATTTTCAATCACTGGTGCAAAAGAAAAGTACAAAAAGTACGAAAGGAGTTATGCCATAGAAATCACCCTATAAATTCTCCAAGAACTTGCCCCAACTCATAAATGTCATTAATTTTCAATCACTGGTGCAAAAGAAAAGTACAAAAATTGGCTCTTTAGAAGAGGGGTGTAATATTTTTAGCATTATAGTGTTAGAGAGCTATTCACCACCATACCCTCCACCTAAGCATGTGGGTTTCCAAACTGACCTACTCATGTGCCAAGATAAGGAACTGAAAAATAAGCAGAACAGACTAGTTTAAGAGTCAGACTCAAGGGATAGGACAGATAGCCTGATAGATGCTATTGTCAGAACATCCCCATGGTCCCCAGGGTATACAACATGAACACAATAAAAAAACGGGTTTTATTCTTAGTTCAGACTGGGTCAGTTAACCTTCCAGTACCTAATTTTTTTCATCAGCAAAATGAAAATGCTACTCAGAGGATTCTCTGTGGAAATATACTAGCATAAGATATGAATGATACAAATGCCTAAGTGAGTTATGTTGGAGCTGTGAACTTCTAAGTGTTACTCACACCAAAAGAAATGCAAAATGATCCATTAGAATACAGGAGAAACAAAATTTATATTTCTGGTACTTTTCATATTGAAAAATAAGTTGGTTAAGCTTTTCAACATTAATACATAGATTGGCACCGATGACCCCACAAAACCTGTATGTCGGACAATCATGTTAGTACACAAGGCAAGCTGGGAGAAGAATGAGACTTCTTCAAAGTATGTATATTGACAGTGACATACCCAGTTTTAGAACCAAATAATGCATTTCACAGTCATGGAGTAATGCACTGTAAAAAAATGAGAGTAACAAATATATATTATTTATTTATTTATTTATATTGGTTATGAATATTCATGAGATACAAAGCGTTTGTCACCCCTCGTGCCCAAAATGTGAAAGCCAGATTCATACTGGCATTATACCCATTACCACGAATTGTGTTTGTACCCTGTGTCCCCCACCCAATTATCCCTATTCTCCCTCCCTGTCCCCCATCCCTCTACTCCACTTCGTATCCCTAGGTATGTTCTCTCCCTCAGCAAGTCCAATTAATCACTGTGGTCTTTCTTTCCTTCCTTTTTCCTCTCTTAGCTCCCAGATATGAGTGAGCACATGCAGTATTTATCCCTCTGCGCTTTGGTTGTTTCACTAAACATAAGTTTCTTCAGGCTCACCCATGTTGTTGCAAATGGGAAAATTTCATTCTTTTTTTTTATGGCAGAGGAGTATTCCATGGTGTATATATACCACAGTTTCCTTATCCATTCATCCATCAATGGACTTTTAGGTTGGTTCTGTGTCTTGGGTATTGTAAACAGAGCTGCAGTGAACATGGGAGTACAGGTATCCCTTCAACATGATGATTTCCATTCCCATGGATATATACCCAGAAGTGGGATTGCTGGATCATCTGGAAGATCTATCTGTAGTTGTTTGAAATACGTTTGTACTGTTTTCCATAGTTGTTGTACTAATTTACAGTCCCACCAACAATGCAGGAGTGTTCCCTCTCTCCACATCCTCACCAGCATTTGTTATCCACCATCTTTTTTATTATAGCCAGTCTAACTGTGGTGAGGTGGTATCTCAATGTAGTTTTAATTTGCATTTCCATGATGACTAGTGATGTTGAGCCTATTATCATGTATCTGTTGGCCATTTGTATGCCTTCCTTTGAAAAATGTCTATTCAGCACCTTTGCCCATTTTTTAATTGGGTTATTATTTTGTTTGTTTTTTACTGTGTAATTGCTTGAGTTCCTTTTATATTATGGATATTAATCCCTTGTCAGATGCATAGTGAGCAAAAATTTTCTCCCACTCTATAGCTTGTTGTTACACTCTGTTGATTGTTTCCTTTGCTGTGCAGAAGGTTTTTAGTTTGATATAGTCCCAATTGCTTATTTTTTCTTTTGCTGCTTGTGCTTTCAAGCTCATTTTCATAAAGTCTCTGCCCAAACCCAATTCCTGAAGTGTTTCACTTATATTTTCCCTTAGTAATGTTACAGTTTCAGGTCTCATACTTAAGTCTCTAATCCATTTTGAGTTGATTTTAATATATGATGAGAGGTGCATATTTAGTTTCATTCTTCTGCATTTGGACATCCAATTTTCCCAGCACAACTTGTTGAAGAGGCAGTCTTTCCCCAATGTACAGTTTTGTTACCTCTGTCTGATATCAGATGGCTGTAAGCCTGAGTTATGATTTCTGGGTTCTCCATTCTGCCCAATTGGTCTGAGTGTCTATTTTTTATGCCAGTGCCATGCTGTTTTGGTTACAATATCTTTGTAGTATAATTTGAAGTCAGGTAGTGTTATGCCTCCAGCTTTATTATTTTTTTTCCCTTCGGGATTGCTTTGGCTATTTGGGGCCTTTTATTGTTCCATATGAAAGTTAATGTTGTTTTTTTCCATTTCTGTGAAGAATGCCATTGGTATGTTGATGGGGATTGCATTGAATCTATGGGGCCTTTTATTGTTCCATATGAAAGTTAATGTTGTTTTTTTCCATTTCTGTGAAGAATGCCTTTGGTATGTTGATGGGGATTGCATTGAATCTATGGATCGCTTTGGATAGTATAGACATTTTCACAATGTTAATTCTTCCAATCCAAGAGCATGGAATATCTTTCCATCTTTTTGTGTCTTCTTTAATTTCTTACAGAAGTGGTTTGTAGTTCTTATTGTAGAGGTCTTTCACCTCCTTGATTATTTTGCTGGAGCCTACAGTATGAAAGATGCGTATGTTTTTGCCAGGAATCAAATGTAGGCATTCAATCCTGGCAGAAAGAAGACATTTAAGAGTTGGTGAAAGTTGTGTTACTTGTGAGACCATTGAGCATTTGAACTGCCTCACTCAGCCCCGTTTCCCTCTCTGCCACTTCTTGGCTCAGTGATGGTAACAAGTTCCTGAACCTCCTTGAACTCATCTGTAAAATGACAGTGATATTAGCACACAACTCACTAACAAGAAGCTTGTTTTGATGTCACTTGAATCACTGTATATAAAGCAATTACTATAATACCTACCATTTTCCAATTGCTGGTTAAAGTTATTTTATCATAGACTCCATTCACCTTGGCAAGCATGACTCTGTTTTTATGTATCATTGGGTTTTCAGCACCTAGAATCTTGCTTTAATGAGTCAGCAATTGCTGGGAGAACAACTAAATAAATGAAGTATCAAGAACATGTTGTAGGTTATCAGGAGATGGGGGTGGAGAGGCAACTGCTAGAAGAGACAATCATAAGTTGGGATACCTGCTTTTTAAGGGTCATCTAGTAGTGGCATGAAGGCAATCAGGAAGCAGTGTATATACACACACACACACACAAACACACACACACACACTTCAAAAATTTGTGGAAAAATGGAATTAAAAGGTAATACGAATCTCTACATTAACTTTTTTTTTATTTTTTAAAGATGAACGGTAAGGGGATCTTAACCCTTGACATGGTGTTGTCAGCACAACACTCACCCAACGAGCAAACTGGCCATCCCTATATGGGATCTGAACCCGTGGCCTTGGTGTTATCAGCACCTCACTCTCCTGAGTGAGCCACAGGCTGGCCCCTCTACATTAAGTTTTTGAAGACCCAAATGGGAGTATGTGTGTGTGAGCATGTGTGTATATATATGAGAAATTAACTTTATTAAATTCTAAATATTTGGACATTTTCTCTGCTATGGAGACAGAACTGCATTGGTAAGCATATCATAAAAGCATACAAGTTCAGGATCAAATATTTGATGAAAGGGAAATGTGTATGTAATTAATATTAATTTTTCAGATATGGTGCTTGTGTCATGTTGACTTTCAAACTTTCTCTTTCCACAACTTGATAAGTACTTTACTGGGAAATTATCAATCAACTTATTCATCAATATATTATTCTGATGGTGATTTTTAATAACACCTGTATGTTACATAATAAGGAATGCATGTGATGAAGTTAAGTCTATTCTACACGTAGTTTATATTCTGATATCCTATAAATTTTGTTTTCTGATATACTGGACATTTAAAAAATTATAATCCTTCAATTAATGATAAATATCATTACTTTTAACTATCATATGCCATATTTTCAATTTTTTAGGTATAATATGCCTTTAGGATTATATTGTTTAGTTAAGCTTTCCTGAAGACTTTTCTTTTAATATAATAGCTATAAAAAATAATTACTTAACTCCCAATATAATTAAATTATTTTGAAAAGAATTTTTTTTAAAAATTTTCTCAGTATACAATGTGGTTGATTATTGTGGTCAATTACCGAAACCACCCTCCCTCCTCCCTCTCCCCACTCCCTCCCAACAATATACTTTCTGTTTGCTTGTCGTATCAACTTCAAGGAATGTAATTGTTATGTCTTATTCCCTCCTCCCCTCCGTTTTTTTTTTTGTGTATTTATTTATTTATTTTTAGCTACCACAAATAATTGAGAACATGTGATATTCCTCTTTCTGTGCCTGACTTGTTTCACTTAATGTAATTCTCTGTAGGTCCACCCATGTCATTGCAAATGGCAGTATTTCATTCTTTTTTATAGCAGAGTAGTATTCCATTGTGTACATATACCATATTTTCCGTATCCACTCATCTGATGATGGACATTTGGACTGGTTCCAAGTCTTAGCTATTGTAAAGAGTACTGCAATGAACTTTGGAGAACAGGTATACCTTCAACTTGATGATTTCCATTCCTCTAGGTATATTCCCAGCAGTGGGATAGCTGGATCATATGGTAGATCTATCTGCAATTGTTTGAGGAATCTCCATACCATTTTCCACGGAGGCTGCACTATTTTGCAGTCCCACAAGCAATGTATGAGAGTTCCTTTTTCTCTGCAACCTCACCAGCATTTATCATTCACAATCTTTTGGATATTAGCCATCCTAAAACTAGGGTGAGATGGTATCTCAGTGTGGTTTTGATTTGTATTTCCTGAATGCTGAGTGATGTTGTGCATTTTTTCATATGTTTGCTGGGCATTCCTATATCTTCCTTTCAGAAATGCCTATTTAGCTCTTTTGCCCATTTTTTAATTAGGTTGTTTGTTTGTTTGTTTGTTTTTTGTCATAAAGTTGTTTCAGTTCCAGTATTCTGGATATTAATCTTTTGTCAGATGTATATTTTGCAAATATTTTCTCCCACTCTGTTCATTGTCTTTTAGCTCTGTTAATTGTTTCTTTTGCTGTGCAGAAGATTTTTAGTTTGATATAATCCCATTTGTTTATTTTTCCTATGGATGCCTGTGCTTTTGGTGTTGTATCCATGAAGACTGTGTCCAGTCCTACTTCCTGAAGAATATGGATGCCTGTGCTTTTGGTGTTGTATCCATGAAGACTGTGTCCAGTCCTACTTCCTGAAAAATTTCTCCTATGTTTTCTTTAAGGGACTGTGTCCAGTCCTACTTCCTGAAAAATTTCTCCTATGTTTTCTTTAAGGAGTTTTATTGTTTCTGGGTGTATATTTAATTATTTAATCCATTTTGAATTGATTTTAGTATATGGTGAGAGGTAGGGGTCTAGTTTCATTCTCATGCATATGGATATCCAGTTATCCCAGCACCATTTGCTGAAGAGGCAGTCTCTTCCCCAGTGTATAGGCTTGGTGCTTTTGTCAAAGATCAGATGGCTGTAGGTATGTGGGGTGATTTCTGGATTCTCTATTATATTCCATTGAACAGTGTGTCTGTTTTTATGCCAGCACCATGCTGCTTTGGTTATTTTATCTTTGTAGTATAGTTTAAAGTCAGGTAGTGTTATGCCTCCTGCGTTATTTTATTTTATTTTATTTTTTTTGCTCTGCATTGCTTTGGCTATACTGGCTATACATGGTCTTTTGTTCTTCCATATGAATGTCTGGATCGTTTTTTCCATTTTTGAGAAAAGAATCATTGGAATTTTGATAGGGATTACATTGAATTTGTATATCATTTTGGGTAGTATGGACATTTTCACAATGTTGATTCTTCCAATCCAAGAGCATGGGATATCTTTCCATCTTCTTGTATCCTCTCTAATTTCTCTCAGCAGTGGTTTGTAGTTCTCATTATAGAGATTTTTCACATCCTTGGTAAACTCAATTCCTAAGTATTTTATTTTTTTTGGTGGCTATTGTAAATGGGAAAGCTTTCTTGATTTCTCCTTCTGCATGTTCACTAAAGGAGAATATAAATGCTACTGATTTTTGTCTTTTTGATTGTATCCTGCTACTGTGCTGAAATCATTTATCAAGTCCAAGAGTTTTTTTGTAGAGGCTTTAGGCTGTTTGATATATAGGATCATGTCATCTGCAAAGAGGGACAGGTTGACTTCATCTTTTCCAATCCAGATGAACTTTATTTCCTTCTCTTCTCTGATTGCTCTGGCTGGTACTTCCAGCACTATGTTGAATAGAAGTGGTGGGAGTGGCATCCTTGTCTAGTTCCTGTTCTTAAAAGAAAAGCTTTCAGCTTTTCCCCATTCAGGATGATATTGGCAGTGGGTTTAACATATATGGCTTTTATTATGTTGAGATAGTTTCCATCTATACCTAACTTACAGAGGGTCTTTGTCATGAATGAATGTTGAATTTTATCAAATGCTTTTTCAGCATCTATAGAGATGATCATATGGTCCTTGTATTTGATTTTATTAATATGGTGTATCACATTTATTGATTTGCTTATGTTGAACCAACCTTGCATCCCTGGGATGAATCCCACTTGATCGTGGTGAATAATTTTATGTATGTATTGCTGTATTCTGTTAGCTAGTCTTTTATTGGGGATTTTCACATCTATATTCCTCAAGGATTTTGGCCTATAGTTTTCTTTTCTAGTTGTATCTTTACCTGCTTTTGGTATCAGGGTGATGTTTGCTTCATAGAATGAGTTTGGAAGATTTGCCTCTGTTTCAAACTTTTGGAATAGTTTTTAAAGAATTGGTTTCAATTAATCTTTGAATTTTTGGTAAAATTCTGCTGTCAATCCATCTGGCCCTGGGTTTTTCTTTGTTGGGAGCCTTCTGATAACAGCTTCAATCACCTTTATTGTTACTGGTCTTCTTAGATTTTCTACATCTTCTTGGCTCAGTTTTGGTAGCTTGGGTGTGTCCAGAAATTTATCCATTTCCTCCAGATTTTAAATTTGTTGGCATATGGTTGTTTATAGTAGTGTCAAATGATTCCTTGTATTTCTGATGTATTATTTGTAATATCACCTTTTTCATTTCTAATTTTTGTTATTGGGATCTTCTCTCTTCTTTTTTTAGTTAGTCATGCTCATGGTTTGTCAATTTTATTTATCTTTTCAAAGAACCAACTTTTTGAGTCATTGATCTTTTTTACTGTTTTTTAGACTTCAATTTCATTAAGTTCTGCTCTGATCTTAATGATTTCTTTCCATCTGCTAACTTTTGGTTTGGATTGTTCTTGGTTTTCTAGTTCTTTAAGGTGAAGTGTTAGGTTGTTCACTTCTCATCTTTCCATTCTTCTGAAGTAAGCATTTAATGTGATAAATTTCCCCCTTAGTACTGCTTTTGCAGTATCCCACAGGTTATGGTATAATGTATCATTATTTTCATTAGTTTCAATAATTTTTTTGATTTCCACTTTGATTTCTTCTTGGACCCATATGTCATTAAGTAGAATGCTGTTTAATTTCCATGTGTTTGTATAGTTTACATAATTTTATTTGTTATTGATTTCTAATTTTAATTCATTGTGGTCTGAAAAAATACATGGGATAATTCCAATTTTTTTGAATTTGTTGAGACTTGATTTGTGACCTAACATGGCATCTATCCTGGAGAATGATCCATGTGCTGATGAGAAGAATGAATATTCTGAGGTTGCTGGATGGAATGTTCTGTAGATATCTGCCAAGTCGAATTGGTATGGTGTGTTCTTTAGATCTCATGTTTCTCTGCTGATTCTTTGCCTAAATGATCTGTCCAATATCGACAGTGGGATGTTCAGGTCCCCTGCTCTTATGGTAATAGTGTCCATTTCCTTCTTTAGGTCTAATAGAGTTTGTTTTATAAATTTGGCTGCTCCAACATTGGGCAGGTATATATTTATGATTGTTATGTCTTCTTGATGGGTCAATCCTTCTATCATTATGTAGTGGCCCTCATCATCTCTTTTTAGGATTTTTAGTTTAAAGTCTATTATATCAAGTATAAGAATAGCTACTCCAACTCGTTTTTCATTTCTGTTTGCATGGTAAATCTTTTTCCATCCTTTCACTCTTAGTCTATGTGAGTCTTTATGGAAGAGGTGGGTCTCTTGATGGCAGCATATTGTTGGGTTCTCCTTTTTAATCCAGTAGGCCAGTCTGTGTCTTTTGATTGGGGAATTTAGGCCTTTTACATTGAGAGTTGTTATTGAAAAGTGTTGATTTAATCCTAGCATTTTATTGATTTTTGTTTGGATGTCTTAAGTGTCTTTTTTTACTTTGTTTCTGATTTACTGTTTGTTTTCTGTATTTGTTGATTCCTTTGGTTGTAGATAGCCTTTTTTTGTTTGTTTTCTCTTTATAGATGCCATTTTTATTATACTAGTGGGTTTTGATTTTTCTTGGGTTTTGATTTTTCTTGGGTTTTTATGTAAGTGGTAGTTGTTGTTCAGTTACCAAACCCA
>NW_007736644.1:15263-20728 GCF_000696425.1 Galeopterus variegatus
CTTGTTTTCTCTTTATAGATGCCATTTTTATTATACTAGTGGGTTTTGATTTTTCTTGGGTTTTTATGTAAGTGGTAGTTGTTGTTCAGTTACCAAACCCAGCATTCCCTTGAGGATTTCTTGTAAGGCTGGTTGTGTGGTAGTGAACTCCCGAAATTTTTGTTTGGCTGAAAAATATACTATTTGCCCTTCATTTCGGAAGGATAGCTTTGTGGGGTAGAGTATTCTTGGCTGGCAATCTCTGTCTTTTAGTATTTTGAATATATCATCCCATTCCTTTCGGGCTTCTGGGGTTTGTGCTGAAAAGTCTGATGTTAGTCTGATTGGGGTTTCCTTATATGTGATTTGATGCTTCCCTTCAGCTTTTAAGATTCTCTCTTTGTCTTTGGTGTTTGCCAATTTGACTATAACATGTCTTGGAGAAGACCTTTTTGAATTGAATACATTTGGGGAACTTTGAGCTTCCTGAATCTGAAGATCTGTGTCTTTTCCAATAACTGGGAAGTTTTCTGCCACTATTTTGTTGAATATGTTTTCAATGCAATCTCCTTTTTCCTCCCCTTCTGGAATACCCATGACTCAGATATTTGAGCATTTAAGGTTGTCTGATATCTCTCTTAGATTTTCTTCAATAAATTTAATTCTTTTTTCTTTCTTTCTTTTTCTTTTTTTCTTTCTTTCTTTTTTTTTGTCTGCTTGTTTTATTTCAAACAGCCTATCTTCAAGGCCAGAAGTTCTTTTTTCTACTTCTGCAAGCCTGCTGGTTAAACTCTCTGCTGTGTTTTTTTATTTCGTTGAATGAATTCTTCAGCTCAGCAAGCTCTGCTACATTCTTTTTCAGGACATTGATTTTCTTGTACATTTCTTCTTTCAGGTCCTGTATACTTTTCCTTGTTTCATCATGTTGTCTAGTTGAGTTTTCTTGTATCTCTTTCAGTTTCCTTAGAATTATCACTTGAAATTCCTTGTCAGACATTTCAATGGCTTCTTGTTCTATAGGATCTAGAGCTTGAGAGTTATTACCCTATGGTGGTGAGCTTTCTTGATTTTTCGTATTTCTGGTATATTTCCTTTGATGTTTAGTCATTGTGGCAGGGGGTGTCAAGCCTACTGGTTTGACACTATTGTCTGGCTAGGATGTTGCTGGGGTTGCCAATTTGGTATGTTTACATCGGTGTCTGCTCAGTTGGCCACTAGTGCCTTGTGTGCATGGTTACCTTGGGTCTTGTGCCTCTCCAGGGAGCCATCTCTCTGGTCAGTATGCACACAGCCAGGCTGATGGGTCACATGCCAGCACCACAGGGCATGTGGTCTCTGTGGAGCTTCCACCTTCCCTGCTGGATGTCTCCCTGCTCTGCATGCCTTGAAAGGAAATTTATAATGAAAAAAAATAATCTAAAAATAGCTCTTTTCTTTAAATAGTTTTATTAAATTTATATAAAATGTAAATCTACATTTTTACTATACCTAAAGACATTATTATGATGTTAAAACAAACTGTTTTATTCTATTAATTTTAATTATATATTATGAAAATATTTTACTGAACGTCAGCAAACTAAGATATGTTTAGTTTAAGTAATGATACAGTAGAGTGTAGGGACTAAATAATGGAGTAAGTGCAGAGACACCATATCAGATAATAATAGTATCATTTACATAAAAACCTGCAAATTACTGAAAATGGCATCCTCCTTGTTTAATACACTTATGGTATATTTTTTTTCCCATTGGATATTCTTATAAAACTAACACATATAGTAATCTCGATGAATGCTAGCGAAAGGAACAAAACCAGGTTGATTGATTCCATTACAAAACCAGGCTTTCTAATCCTGATATTTATTCTTAATAAATAAAAATAATTTCTAAATGGCTCCACAGATATCTTTTTAAAAATTTTAAACATGAACTATTCTTCTCAAATCTTCTACTCAGTCTATGCAAACAATTTCAGTCTGTTTTTGTGGAGAAGATAGCAGCCATCTTTTGTGGATGCTTTCAGTCTCTCTTCTCAGAGCTCACGATTGGGGATGGTTTATCCACACTACTTTTCTTTTATCTCAGTACACATTCCTCCCTTCCCCAAAGAGTTCATCCCACTTATATCCTTGATCCCATCTCAGATCCTGAATCCTAGATCTCATTTATAAACATGTTCTCTTGGATCTTCTATTTCTTTTTCTTTGTATTACTTCTTCAGTCTACCCTAACCAAAAATATATTTGCTCTCACAAAAACAAACAAAACAAACACAGACAAATCCATTGAATCTTTAACCCTCATTCCCTTGATCACAATTAAGAACTCAGTCTCTCCTTATTTCAACTGGTATTTGACACCTTTCAGTGTCACATATTGATTAAAAATATTGACTCTGTAGTTGGGACATGGCATCAGCACTAACTAGCTGTGAGACCTGGAGGGTGACTTGACATCTTCTATATTTTGTTTTCTTTTATACTACAGTTAATTCTGATTTGCTATAGTCTCACTGTAACTCTGTTTACTCGTGTGCCTTGGATTGAATGTCCCCTAAAAGTTAATCCCCACTGTAACTGTAGAGGGTGGGAAATCCTATTATGGTAATTGAAAGATGATGCCTTAAGGAGGTGATTAGATTGTAGGACTGTGCCATAATGAATGTTAATAATGGTGGTCATGGGTTTGTTCTGAGGGCTTTAAAAGGAGAGCATGAAGAGTCTATCCCTCTTTCTGCTCAACCATTTTCACAATGTGATATTCTGCTCTCACTGTTGCCACCAATAATGTCCTCTAGATGTGTTCCCTGGACTTTGGACTCTCCAGCCTCAGAAAATTTAAGCAATACATTTTGTTTTCTTATAAATCATCCAGTTCCAGGTATTTTGTTATAAGCAGCAGAAATGGACTAATACATTAATTTCTAAAACAGTTATAATAATAATAGCAAGCTAATAAAGTTGTTAGGATTAAGTATACATATATCAAGGGCCAACAATTGAAATGTACAAAGTCCTCATTGGACAATTAAAACAATCTTCCTATTAAAACAGTGATTTTACTAACTCTTTCACTTCCCATCCACTATTTAAAAGTCTTGTAATCTGACTCACCATGGTTATTCCAAATTTTTGCCTTGATCTCATGGAAATTCATTGTTCACAAACTTTATTCTTTAAAACACATGCTACTATTGACCACTGTCTCGAATCTTTCTCCTTGCATCCCTAAGCTTTGGGTTCTCATTGCTCCACTACCTCTCATCTATTTCTCTCACCTACTCTCTATTCTCCTCCAACTTTAACTTTACAAATACAGAGTTTCCTATGTTTCTATACTTTACCTTATCCTTGTATATACACTCTTGCTCCATTCCATTTATGATCTTCTATTTAATATTAAATATTAAAAATTGATATTTAATAAGGCAAGTATCATATAATTGTCCTTTAAAAAACTGGAATATTATACACAATACAGAAATTACCTGATTATTTCCTTTAGTCCCAGCCCCCTCTTTTTTTTCCTCCCAGAGGCAACAATTTTCTATCCAGTTACATAACTACACAAATTATATAGTATCTCTGTGCTTTTTTTTCTGTAAATTATATCAAATTGAACATTTTCTTTACCTTGCTTTAAAGCCAACAAATGATTTTAATGGATTATCTCCATTGGTTGAATGCGTCTACACACTCATTTACAGATAGTAGTGTCCTCCTACTCTCTACATCATATTTTCCTTAACTCTTCCTCTTGTGATAAGCATTTAGGTGATTGGTAATTCTCTTACAAAGATGATGCATGATTGTCTTTTAACATATTTCCTTTAACTAGTTTGCATGCTATTTTTGCTGGAAGATACAGTAAAATTCTAAAATAGTTTTACTTATTTTGAGTTTTATAATACACTTTGAAAGCCTTGCCAACTTTGAGATTATAAATATAATTTCTTATTTTTATTTATTATAATTAAGTCCTTGATCAGTTTGGATTTTTTTTACAATAAGTAAAGTAAGGATCCAACATTGTATATTTGATTCTTCTACATGGCTATCTGATTCTTTCTTCAATCATTTCTTTGATATGAAAAACTCACTTATAATTTACTAAATTTCTTATGAATTTGGGCATATTTGTAAATTCTTGGTCCCTTTGTAATTCTACTTTTTCAGGATTTGTGTACTTTTCCCATCAGCAGACTATGCTCACAAAAAAATTTCTACTGATATTTTCAGGGGATTGCATTACATGGATGAAATGATTTAATGATATCTGACCTCTCTATTCTAGACAATCTATGTCTCTTCATTTATTTGGTCTATTGTTGTGTCCCTGAGTTTTATTTTCTCTGTGTGTGTGTATGTGTGTGATTTCATATGGCTTGTCCCATTCTTTTAAATTTTTTTCAAGTAACTGTATCTTCTTACTATTGAAAAAGAAATCTTATTCATTGTTTCATAACTATTTTATGTAGAAATGCTATTGCTTTCTAATTCTTTTTTTACCCAGATATCTTATTTTTTATAATAGCCTTTAAAGTTTTTTGTTGTTTTTCAGATTGCTGATTAATATCACTGCAAATAATGATATTACATAACAATTTTTATTTTCATAGCTTTTATTCATAGCTCTTTAATTTCATAATATGGATTCATATCCCTGTTAATTTATAGTGGTGATTTTCATTTTTTATTTAATTTATCAATATGCAATTTAGTTGGTTTTCATGTCCCTTTACCAATTCCTCTTTCCCCCTCCATCTCCCCCTTCCAACCCCATCAATATCATATCTGTTCACTTGCCTTAACAAGTTCAAGGAATTGTTGTGATTGTTGTTGTGATGAATTTTTTTAAAAATCCTGTCTTGTACCTGAAATTTATGTGAATATTTCACTTTTGTGTTAACATGTGTCTATATAGAAATAGATATTGATGTACTTGTAAGAAAGATTCTCTTTCTAATATTTGACTGCTGACAGCTTTAAAGCCAAACTACTCCTTCTTCCCCTCTTCTTCATATTGGGGCAAGCTTATAAAAAACCCTGTGCACCCTTGCTCTAGGTACTGGTGGTAAGTCCAATTCACACAAGCTCTGTCCTATACAAGTGTTGGAATTGTCACCTCAATGCCATCCCTGACCACAGTAAATATGAAGCCAGTAGCCCTTGCTTACTCTCCCAAGCCATTTTCTGATCTGACTAGGAGCTTCAACTGCTTTGCCTGAAAAACTTCATTGTGTGAGTAATAAATCTCTTCTCTGAGTTTGTGTAGCATTATATGTCTTGACACATGAACTAATTTTAGGTGAGAAATACATCCTGACTATGCAGTATGACCACATCAATAATTAGTGATAATTTATATTGCTATTAAGATATTTTAATATAAAATTAATAATTTCATATTAAAAATGTTAATCCTTTCCTGTGCTATTAAGAGTAATCAAATATAAATGTTCAATTTTATCATGGTTCTGATGT
>NW_007736644.1:21818-22624 GCF_000696425.1 Galeopterus variegatus
TTGGAGGAACAGGCTAGAGAAAGCCAAAATTCTGGTGAGGGCTGAGAAGACAAGAAGACCAGGATAGTTTGGAAGTCCTTAGAGACTGGTTAAGTGGTGGCGAGCAGAATGCTAATAGAAATACGGACAGTAAAAGCCATTCTGAGGTCTTATATGTAAATAAGAAGCAAGAGAATGGAAGAAAGACTCTAAAGGCATTTCAGAGATCTTTGAGGCATCCCCTCCCATCACAGTCCCAGAGCCCCAGGGAGATGGAATGGTTTCAGGGAATAGGCTTAGGGAGCCCTCCTGTAGCTCACTGCCCAGGGCCTCTTTAGGATGCTGCTCCAGCTGCCCCAGCTACTTCAGCTATAACTAAATTAGACCCAGGTGCTTCTGGGCCTGCTGCTTTGGAAGATACATGCTGGAAGCCTTGGCAGTGTCTGTGTGGTATTAAGTGTTCAGACTCAAATAATGCCAGAAATGTGGAGGTAAAGCCCCAATTTCAAAGGATGTATGGAAAAGCCTGGGGGACCAGGAAGAGATCTGTCACAGGAGTGGCATTACTGAAGTGAGCCTTCACTAGAGCAATGCTGAGCAGAAGTGTAGGGCTGGAGTTGTGGCAGAGAATCTCCAGCAGGGCCATGCCTAGTAGAGCCATGGGAGTGAAACAGCCATGGAGACACTGGAATTGTTGAGCTACCAGAGTGCAATGCCAGCCTTGGAGTACTGAAGCATGGGATGAGCCCAGGACAGCATTAGGAGCAGGCCTGCCTGAGTACTTGGAGGTCCAACTCCTGCATCACTATGCAGAGGATGCTGAACCC
>NW_007736644.1:23230-30401 GCF_000696425.1 Galeopterus variegatus
AGGCCTGCCTGAGTACTTGGAGGTCCAACTCCTGCATCACTATGCAGAGGATGCTGAACCCAGAGTCAAGGTAGATTATTCACCAGCTTTGAGATTTGATGTCAGCCCTGCTGGATTTTAGACTTGTCTGGGACTTGTTACCCTTTTTGTGTTGGCCTATATCTCCCTTTTTGAATGGGAATATGTACCTTATGCTTGTCCCACGTTGTATCTTGGAAATAGATACTTGTTTTAATTTCACCGATGAGACTTTGAACTTTTGAGCTGAAACAAGTTTAGACTTTGTGAATGGACTTAATGTATTTATCTGTGAGAAGGATATACACTTGGGGCTTGGGACAGAATGCCATGGGTTAAATGTGTCCCCTAAAAGTTCATGTATTGAAAACTTAATCCCCATTGCAACAGTATTAAGAAAGTAGGAAAATTTATTATGCTAATTGAAAGGTGTGGCCTTTGAAAGGTGACTGGATAGGAAGACCTTGCTCTACTGAGTGGATCGACCCATTCATGGAGTAATGGGTTGATGGTTTAATGGGTGGTAATGGACATAGTTCTGATGACTTTAAAAGGAGAACAAGTGAGGTTAGCTTTCTGTTGCTCTGCCCATTTTCACCATGTGATAATCTGTGTCACTGCACACAGTGACCACCAAAAACAAAGCCCTCACCAGATGTGTTTCCTGTACTTTGAACTTACCAGCTTCTGAAACTGTAAGAAATAAATTTCATTTTCATACAAATTATCCAGTTTTAGATATTCTGTATCAAGCAACAGAAATGGACTAATACACCCAGACATCCAATATATGTATTTTCCTTATTTTGGTAAAAGTGTTTGTAATATTATTGAACCAACTTCTCAACTAGTATTGGTATTGGCAGTATAAGTTATAAGCCAATTAATGCTTGCCACAAAAGAAGTAATGCAGAGGTAAAGCATTAAGTCAGCTTTACAATCTGCAGGGTTTTATATGTTTGTTTTTTTCTGCCCTTTTCTTTTTTTTTTATTTTTTCCTTTTTCTGTGGATTTTAACTCCAGATTTTTCAAGAAGCACTGAGGTAAGCATGTGACTTAGCCATCATAAGTAAGATTATTTTATTTACAGGTCATACTTATTTGTACAGAGATAAGCATGGGCATATTACCTAGTACACATTAATGAAACTCAACTTGTAGAATTTTAGCTAATTGGCTGGGAATAAAATGCACAATTTTTAACACTCAGGGAAAAATATCCTGAGTCAGAGAACAGCTATCAGGTTAAGAGTCTGCCAGGGAGTTATGTCAGCCTAGAGGAAAGCCAAATCAAGACAGGAGAAAGAAAGAGAGAGAGAAACAATCAGACAGAGACAGACAGAGATATTTCATAGTATTGTAGGAGCACAGGCACCACTGTACTTCACAAAGGATAATACTCATACATATGATTTTTCAGCTAAGCCAATTTGAGTTGAGGTTCTTATCGCTTACAGTGGAAAGAGTTTCAATAAAATGCTTATTTCAATCCAGAGAAGCTGTTTTCTAGGCCATAAATAAAACACAGTAAAAGGATTATGAGTTAAATCCAAACTTATGTCCTTTTTCTCATTAGCTAGTTTTCCTATGTAATCTGACTTTCTGGCTTAATATTATTATTATTTTTTTTACTATTGCTCTAAATATTCTTAGAACAATTGGGATAATAAAAATATGAGATAATTATAAAGTTCTGAAATGTTATCAATAGTAAAATATTGATTCTTTAAAACCGATGACATTTGATTATTTTGTATAACATACTTTATCTTAAAACAACTTCACTACTGATTGTTATATAATTCCAAAAATTATTTTAGTATTTTTTTTCATACATTATGAAAATAATAAATGTTCACTTATCTAAATTTTATATTTGCCTTGTAATTGCAATGAATTTTAGTATGTTAACATTTAAATAGTCATCTCTGACAAATCAATTTCATAGTAATTAATCCTTAAACTGCTAATTGACACTTGATAAGTATGTTAATTGACATAAATAGCATGGTAGTTTATATGTTAAATGTCAAATGTGTGTTTCTTACAATTAAAATGTACTAATAATAAATTAATTACATATATAGGTACTGTCATATAATGTTAATTATATAGATTCATGTATCAGAAACTTTCATTGAGTATTTCCAATAAACTATTAAATAATGAAATAATTTTGCAGATTATTTGTTTACTTATGAATATTTAGTTTAACCTAAAAAATTGTTTACTATTGCTTCTTATCAGGAGATTGCATATTTTTTTAAAATCTATTTTCCATAATTTCTGTATTGACAGTGTATGTATTTCTTCAACTGAAAGAAAAGTAAACATAAATAATAATTGTGTAAGTACAGAGAACAGACTTAAGAACTCTTATTTACGTATCCAGTAACCACCCTTACTTATGAATACAGAGTTAGAGTGGACAATTAACAAATTCTAAATATTGAGAAAAAGAATCAGAAAAATTGTGATGTTAAAACTCTAAAGTAAAAAAAAAAAAAAAACAAGATGAAAAATATCTGTTGCACTGTTTTCAAATAAAAATGTTTGTGGTTTTGACTGTACTATTGAATTGGTAAAGTTTTTTTTGTAATGAGATGTAGATTAAAAGAAAACTAAACTCTTTTGAAGTTTACATTAGTAGTAAATCATAATTTGTATTTCACTTTATGTTTGTTGCACTCCAAATCTACTGCAATTTTTATATTCCATGCTAAGGGAAGAAAAGTTTTAAAGAATATATTATTATTTAAATAGATTAAGATAAAAAATCTGCATAACACACTGTAAATGCGCCTACAAGCAATATGAAAATCCAGTACTTCCTGTATAATCTCATCTAAAAGCAAGACAGAAAAAGTAGGTGGACAGTAATATCACGTTATGAACATATTAATAAGTGTAAGCAATGTAATATAACAATGATAAATTAAAAGAAAGGAAAACAGACACAGACACACAGATGAAAGAAGGCTGTATGAATATGGAGACAGAATTTGGATTTATATAACCCCAAGTCAAGGAATGCCAGGGGTTCCAGCAGCCACTAGAAGCTAGGGGAAAGGCATACAAAAAAGTTTCTTTTCCACCTTTATAAGAAACAAACTCTGCCAACAACTTGATTTCATATTTCTGGCTTCCAGACTATAAGAATATGTCTGCTGTTTTAAGCCACCCAGTTTATAATAATTTGTTATGGCAGCCGTGGGAAACAACAACAGATTTATTATTTGCTGAAAAAACTGTAATATATAATTTAAAATATGAATTTTCCACCTTTATAAGAAACAAACTCTGCCAACAACTTGATTTCATATTTCTGGCCTCCAGACTATAAGAATATGTCTGCTGTTTTAAGCCACACAGTTTATAATAATTTGTTATGGCAGCCCTGGGAAACAACAACAGATTTATTATTTGCTGAAAAAACTGTAATATATAATTTAAAATATGAAGTTTTTGAAAATTATTCAGGAAATAAGAATTTTAAAACATAATTCAAGAATATCATCAAATAAAATATACTTTTTTTTCTGAAAATAAGCTAGAAAGAGTATTAAGGAGGAGGAATAATAGGGTTGTCAAATTCATAGTAAAATGGTACATGAACAAAGTTGTTGTTTTTTTTTTTTTTTTGGTGCCTGGCTGTAACAGGGATCTGAACACATGACCTTGGAGTTTTAACACCACACTCTAACCAACTGAGCTAACCAGCCAACCCTCCCAAAAGGGCAATTTTAAATGCTAAATTTAAGAATCTGAATTTGAGAAGCATGTAACAAGCAGATAGAGGAACTGAATGTTTTGAAAAGGGAGAAATAATCCTGTAACTGAAAGAAATGATAACGAAATAGGTATATAGAGAGTTATATCTTGGGAGATGGCAGAGCTGGAAGTTCTAGGAATTGGTCCTTTCAACAAAACATTCTTGAGCTGGCAAGAACTATCAGAATAAACTATCTTGGGACATTAAAAACTAGTTGGGTACTTGCAACAAACAGATAAATGCTTCATAAAGGAGATTAATAAATTTTGGTGAATATTGCTATTGTTTACAGCAGCTAACATCCTCCATCCCCAAGCCATCCAACAGCCAGCCATGGAAATAATGCCCCATATTCCTCGGTGAAATGCTGATGACAGGTTGGGCAATAAGGAACTTGACCTACCTAAATTAGTAGTTTACTGAAAGACCAGCCTGGGGGCTGGGCACTGTTTTAACTCCCTTGGGATGAAGAAGTTGTCAAATTGCCTTCCCAATTGGCAGCTGTCAAAATAATTTAAAGAGATAGACAACTTTGTTTGTTTGTTTGTTTGTTTGTTTTCCTTTTCTTTCTCAGGTCACTTGCTGACTATGGAGATACCAGAACAGATACTTCTGTCACCACAAACTGCAAGAAATATAGTCTTTGTCAAATTAGTCTAGATAAATTACTAAAAAAAAAAAAAAAAGACAATTACGGCCCTCAACAAGCAACAACAGGAATTCCTGGGGAGGGGAATATCTGATTTCCAAAATTACCATTTTACAATATTTAAGATGTCCAGATCTCAAAAATAAATTACAAAGCATACAAAGAAATGGAAAAGTATGGCCCACTAATAGGATGGAATAAAATTGACAGAAACCATCTGTGAAGAGGCCCAGATATTAGATTTACAAGAAAAAGACATTAACTGTCTTTAATATGCTTAAAAACTGGGAGTGAATCATGGATAAACAAGCTAAAGGAAAGCAGGAATATGACAGGAAATATCTATATAAAAAGAAATTATAAAGAGGAAAAAAAAAATTATGAAGCAGAAAACTACAATAGCAAACATGAAAAAATTTATTAGAGGGGAGCAACTGGGAGTGAATCATGGATAAACAAGCTAAAGGAAAGCAGGAATATGACAGGAAATATCTATATAAAAAGAAATTATAAAGAGGAAAAAAAAATTATGAAGCAGAAAACTACAATAGCAAACATGAAAAAATTTATTAGAGGGGAGCAACAACAGATTTCAGCAAGCACAAGAAAAATACCTGGGAAAGCTTCACCAGAGAGTCCTCCTCCACCACAACAACAGTCCTGTTCATTCCTCTCATCAAATAAGGCAATTTTGCAATAGTTTCAATAGAAAATCATTAGACATTACCCTCTTGATTTGTCTCCTTCTGACTTCTTTTTGTTTCCTCATCAAAAAAATNTAAAATTTCCACTTATACCCACAGAAGGGCAGAGATAGGTGGAAAATAATCTTGGACTTTGGCTGAATTTGCAGATTTTAAGTTAAAGTCTACTGAACAGAGCCCATACATCTCACTGATAATATTCACATTCCTAGAGGAACCAAATGAATATGCTGTGAAGAAAATTAAGAAATAGTCTATGTTGTTTAAAGGGAATAAGTGGAAAAAGAAGTTTGTGTGAATCTTCCAAATTTATGTGGAAGTGAATCGAATCTTTAGTCATTTCAGACATGTAATTGTGAATATATGATCAGTTATAGAGTCATGAACTAATGCATTTAATCAACTAATATTTATTTTGTGGTCATTCTTCTGGTTCTGCCAATAGAACATAGAATAAGATGTAGATCTTTCCTTTAATTCTAATAAATCCAGCAATTAAAATAAGGTACTGGAAGTGTTTGGTGATACAATATTTTGAAATATCACCCACCTGTGTTATTATTATGTTTTTCTTTTTCCCAATACCCTATTCCAGAAATGGTGAAAGTTTTTACCCTTTGTTTCAATGAAACAAAAAAAGTGGTACCACGCCAGAAAGCAAATAGCTTACAAGCCTTTACATCCCTTTCTAAATTTATTTTTTCCAAAAGCCAATATCCTTAGAAAAACGAGACAGAGGACAACAACAGCAATAACATACTTTACAACTTAAAGATATGTTTAATGNTTATGCTGAAAAATAAAGTTTGTATTTTTCTCTTTTAATTTTATTTTTTCATGAACTTTTCGAAGTCCTTCATATTTTATGTTTCAGTTCTTTTTATTGTAAACAATATCAGAAAATCTTTGTCACATTAGGAAAATATCAAAGGGTAGGCACCAAAAAATAAATGTAGGAAAAAAAAAAAAAAAAGACTGTTATAGTGTCTTATCTCACTTTGGATGCTATAACAAAATACCTTAGACTTGGCAATTTGTAAACAACAGAAATTTATTGCTCACAATTCTGGAGGCTGGGAAATCCAAGATCAAGGTACTTGAAGATTTGATGTGTGGCAAGAGCTCACTGTGCCCCATAAATTGCACATTGTCTCTGTGTCCTCACAGATGAAAGGGAGGAGTGCTGTATTTTCATGTGGTGAAAGAGGAAGAGCAGCTCCCTTCAACTTCTTTTATAAGGGCACTAATCCCATTAATGAGGGTGAGCCCATAGGACTTAATCACTTCCCAAAAGGCCACACCTCTTAATATTATTATAATGGGAATTAGGTTTCACCATGAATTTTGGAGGAACATGTTCAGACCATAGCCCATAGAGATGTGTCCTATTTGGACCTTAGCTCTGCCTGTCTAATTCTTGCAGAACCGTAGATATTATATACAATATTTTTGAGCCTCAGCTTACATGAAATGGGATTTGATTCAATTTGCCTTTAATTTGTTTTCATTACCTTATCTGGGTTGTTTTGCGGCAATTATAAAAGTTAATTTGTGTAAAACACGTATCTAAATACTATTTGTCAAGAGCAGAGCTACTCTAAATGACAGTACATCTGAGAATTTAGAGTAGGGCACTCAATCCTATGTTCGATGAAACTTCTCATTTCATCTATTGTTGTAAGGTGCCTGGGATTGTGTTTCTTTTCAGGGTTAATCAACTACTAAGTTCTAAATGGTGATCATAGTTCATCAACAGCAGGAATCAGGTTCATCCTGATTCCTATTTTTCAGAATATGTATTTGGGAGAGTAGTTGGGACAGATTCCTTTTCATTTCTGTCCTACCTCATAAGTAAGTCAAGTTAAAGACTGTGTGTGCTCTAAAAACTTTGTATACTTCTAAATTATACATCACAATTAAGGAGTGATAGTTGATTGTTAAAAACTGAAGCAAAAGTTAATTGATAATACAAGAACCAACTCAAGCAAGGACAATATATATTTTTTGCCTTTATTAAGTAGGTGGGGA
>NW_007736644.1:31030-32006 GCF_000696425.1 Galeopterus variegatus
TTGGTGATACAATATTTTGAAATATCACCCACCTGTGTTATTATTATGTTTTTCTTTTTCCCAATACCCTATTCCAGAAATGGTGAAAGTTTTTACCCTTTGTTTCAATGAAACAAAAAAAGTGGTACCACGCCAGAAAGCAAATAGCTTACAAGCCTTTACATCCCTTTCTAAATTTATTTTTTCCAAAAGCCAATATCCTTAGAAAAACGAGACAGAGGACAACAACAGCAATAACATACTTTACAACTTAAAGATATGTTTAATGAAGGAAATTTTTAAGACTGCTTATCTGCAATCATCAAAATTAGAAAAAAATATGGTGGTTGAGATGGAAACAGAAAACAGGGAGAGTAGGGAATTGTGGGCCATTTGAAAGAGGCCCTGAGCCCTTCATCAGAATAACTTCAGGGACACATCAATGGCTTCAGCAAAGTTTAGGGGATCACAGAACACATAAGACCTGGATCCCATTTCTCAGATCTCTAAAACCAGGTATAGCCAAAGAGAGAAGAACTAGCTAAAGCCAGAAGGAGCTTTAGAAACCTCACAGCATGTCACGGAAATGGAAGAATTTCCATGTACCCAGAGTAGCATTAAATTAGCAGAAATAGCAACCAGGCCTGAATGGGACACAGAGACATTGTGTTGTAGCGGCCGAAGTCAAAGACTCTGATACTAGGCTCCTTAGGTCCAAATTCTGGTCCCATTGCTCATCAGCTGTGTGCCTTTTAGCAAGCTGCTTAAAATTTCTTTATGTTAGTACTCACAGTTTAGCATAAACCACTCATAGAACTTGCCTTATGGAGATAAGAAGATTCAGGGATTTAATATTTGAAATATATATATATATTTTTTTAAACAAAACTATAGGGGCCGGCCCGGTGGCGCACTGCTACAGTGCGCCGCTTGGAAAGCACGGCAGCGCTCCCGCCGAGGGTTCGGATCCCACATACAGACCGGTTCCCGCTCACTG